>NC_061114.1:138211245-138266438 GCF_002878395.1 Capsicum annuum | reverse complement strand
CAATGTATAGGTTGTCACAAGTTCTAGTAAGTGTGGTCCACTCCTATTACGATTTATTCACTTGTTTCTGATTTTTATTGAGCTCCTATATCATATGTGATTATCTACAGCTTTGCATACTCGGTACATATTTCGTACTGACGTCCCCCACAGAGGACCTGCATTTCATGTTACAGGAATAGGTACCTCAGCTTATACACCGCACAAGTAGGAGCCAGGATATCCAGCTGCTTTTGGTGAGCTCCAGCTTGCTTTGGGGCTTTCCGTGTCATATCCAGTCACTTTTGGTATTGTATTGAAGTTAGTTATATGGAGGGGTGTGTCCCGACCTTAGTTAAACTCTATGTACTGTCTAAAGGCTTTGTAGACCTAATGTACAGTCAAGGTGGTGTTTTGTTAATAGACGTAATGGCTCCAACGGCCAAATATTTTATATACATATATATATATGTGTGCTCGAGTTTATACAGGTGATTATTTCCTTTTATATGCGACATGATGCTGTCCGAATTTCGAGTTGTCATAGAGGTATGCATGGGAAGTATAAGGTTATGAGCTGGTTCTCCCGGGTCTTCTCGGTTATGGGTGTCAGTCCTCCCCAATAGGATTTGAGGCATGAAATGTAGGTTGAGACATCTTAACCCATCAGATTAGGGTTGATGAGGTGGCTTAAACTATCAGTTAGGGTTCCCACCGTTCTCATTGAGTACCCGCCAGATAAAGGTCACTTACAGGTTGTCCTTACCCGTGGCACGATATTGACACCCCTCCAGTCGGGGCATAGATTGGAACCCATCTTAGCCATAACGGCATACATGGGGTATGTCGGTTAAACACTACTTCCCACAGTTTCTGTATTAGTCTCAGTAAAAGAACTCAGGGCATTCTTCAGATTTCAGTGTATACAGGACTGTTAGATACAGTCGTCCATGTTATCAGTTTCAGTATCAGTCATGACAGTTATCTATAAACCATGTATTAGCTTACAGGTCATGCTATCACGTATTCACGATCCCAGTTTCTATATATGTGTTTTTGCACTCCCACATTCATATTAGTCAGTCAGTGTTGTTCATGCATGAAACCCTTAATGTTCAGCCTACCTTCCTCGTATACTCAGTACTCCAGTTATACTGACGTATTTGCTCTATGGTGCTTTCTTTTCATGTTACACCATAGGTTCCGAGACACGAGCTCCAGCCCAGCAGTAGCGGTAGCATTCCAGTCGCAGAGAAATAGTGAGTCCTCATTAATTCAAGGACAATATGATTTGATACATTTATTTATTTCTTCAGTTCAGTTTTATGGAGTTAGTTGGAGACATGTTCCTTCAACTCCTTATTCAAATAGTTTAGAGGCTTTCAGATTTATGTTCAAATTTACGTTCAGATTGAGTTATTTTGGGTATTTTCACCCACATTATTGTATTCAGTTGAACCTTATGGCCTTACAGTTCTATGTATTCTGCATTATTATATCATGATTTGTAGTATACAGGTACAGATATCAGTCATGGGTTAGCTTGTGGTCCCTCGGGGTCATGAGCACCGTGTTGCATTCCGGTTCAGCGAATCGAGGTGTTACACTTGGTGAGACCACGTAAACTTGCGTGAGCGCTTGGACACAACAATGTGGCTACTTTAGATGGATTTATTCAAAACCTTTAATTATTAAGCATTAATCTCCTGGGACGAAATCGAGCTTAATAAATAGGTTCAGAGATAGTGAAAATCCATGTGATCGACTGAAGGAAAATCTTACAGAGTTTGAATAAAAGAGGGAAATGTTGTGTGAAAAAATGAAAGATAATGAAGAGAAGTTGATTGCATTGAAGAAAAAACTCAAAAAAGTTAAACTTGAGAGAGAATCTGAAAAGCCCAAATTTAATAGACTTGTTCTGCTTCTTCTCTATGTTCTGCTATAAAATGGTTCTTTATTATGGTGTAAGCTAGTACTTAAGCTTGAGTATTGAATCGACAATTGGGTATTGAGTAGCTTATCATAGTTAGTGTGTATTGGAGTTGTTTGTGCAATCTTTTTTATATCATTATGACATATTTAATGTGAATGAATTGTCATGTTTTGTATCACAATTACATTGTCAATTACTTTGTGTCTTGTTGTGCAACAAAATATTTCCACTCAAGTAGGCATAACCACATATTTGTAACTACTAAAAGTATTTCTAAAAAATGAACTAAAACATAAATATTTGTAACTACTAAAACACTTTAGAAGCACATCATATTAACTATTTAAAGTTGAGATAAAAAGTAAATCACATCACTAAATAAGGTGTTCAACATAAAATTGCATAATAAAGGCTCAACATTGAGCATAATAGTACTACTGTAGCATACTACAAAATCATAACTATTGCCAAAGAAAAAGTTTTTCAAAAAACAATAACACAATTTGTTAAAAAATGAGAGTATAACCCTTATTATAGTATCATGAATATAGGTCATTTCTAAATGAACTAATTCTTGGAATATCCAATAGATGTGAAGACTTGGCTGTATCCAATTTATTTCTCTTATTTGCTTTCATTTGTTGCTAAAATGTACTGATAACTACATATTTCCATTCCATTTTAGGCCACGAGGTTTAAAACCAATATCTATATTGGTTTGTGATAACGCTCAACTTACAAGTCAATTTAAGTGCAAGGCGGTCATCGTCAATATATTTACCCAACTTTTGAGTTGGGATCAAATCCACCGCGAACAATGTTAGTGGAAATCAATTTAGCTCAAAATAATGAACACTTGCTAAATTCGAACCTAGAATACAAATATATAAAAATTGGGGGTTTTTGGAAAATATCACAACTAATATTTCTTTTTGGGCTTCTAAATGACTAATTCAAGACTAAGAATAATTAGAGAATAATCAATTAGTCATGGATATTGGGATTATTCTTTCCTAGGGGCAAGTTATGTATGGGAACATAGTGATTAAGTGCAAATTCTAATTATTAATGATGTGGTAGGCTAGGTTTAAAATTCTTGCGGCTAGTTGTTCAACAAAACCTCAAAGATGTCACTCATTGACTCTTTCGAGTACCAAATGAGTGAGTCAATTAAATCCATCCAATTCCTAATTAGGTATCCCTATTTCTAGGATGGTACCTAAGGGATAGTCAACCTCATAATCACCCATATGTCCAAGATAATGAAAATTAGCAAACTAAACCCAATAATTGTCTACTATTGACCTGGTTCCCACATCCCTCTTTCAAGGATGATGAGGGTTCCTAATGTTCACCTAAACCACTCTTTCAAGGATGGTTTGAGCTTTCAAGAGTTTGGGATTTTCACCCATCAAACCCATTTCGGTATTTGGGACTTTCACTCAAAAATCCTAAACAATTTAATCAAGCAATAGTAGAACCCATCATCAACAAACTAGAATCTACACAAATACATTACAACCCATACACAATTGCACCCTAATCAAGCATAACCCCAAGAGGCAGATCTAGCACATCATAAGGATAAAGAAAACAAATATACCAAGATATCCATCAAAGTTATTCATAAGAAAAATAAAGAGACGACAAACCACACTTTAGACACAAATGAATCTTCAATAGACAAAGCCAAATCTACACTTTAAAGTTACTCTCCAAATAATTCTTGCCTCAAATTAGTCTAAATTTAAGCTCTAAGCTCGAAGAAATTACAAAAACTTAAACTAAGGATAGGATAATATATAAGATAAAAGATGGAATGAAAAATGAACTAAAAACCCCTATTTAAGTCCCAATTGAACATTCACTAAATATTAAAAAAATTCCCTTCAAACTTTTTCGCTCTACCACAATCGTTATTCGTTGACTGCGATTGCGGTACTGCTATTGTTGTATTCATATCGCGATTTCCCTTTGGTTTACTTATTGACTGATCGCGATCGCGGCCCTCCGTCCGCGATCGCGGTAACTGAGGGTTGACTCCTGGGCTTGCAATTTAGATTTTGTTCTTTTTGCTCACATTTCTTCACTTTCACCTTCTCCTTAGCTCTTTTTAACAAGTTTCCTTGCTCATCTTCTCATTTTACTTTTACTTACACAAATAAGCATTAATTAATAAAGTAACAACAAATCAACGAAAAATCATGATAGTTTAGGCTTAAAAATGATAGTAAGTTATCAAATTGGTGACTTATCAACACCCTCAAACTTAAACTATTGCTTGTCCTCAAGTAAACAGGAACAATTTAACAAGATGGGGTATTTAACTCAATTCAACCCAAAAGAAAACTATACTAAAGGACTAAGCTAACAATTCTCTACAAAGACATTCCAAACATGTCATAGCAACAAGTGAACCAAAATCTTTCGATAAGCATATATTATGAAGCAAGGATGTATGTTTGTATCAAATGAATCTTCCAAATCAACAAAGCATCTTAAGATGAAACATAAAATCTTCAAAAAAAAATTCAATCTTCACAATGCAACTTACTTCACCCATTTACCCAAATCGATAGTAAGATTTTTCCCTCTACTCCAAAGTATTGATGCCGCTTACAAGCAAGAGTTAGCTTCACCCACACAAAAGACATTAAAATTTCTAAAGGAGATCAAATAATGAAAGAATTCACACTTACTCTCACAAAGAAATTCAAGTACAGTGAGTAAAACCCTCGGCTTTTTGTTTGTGTTTTTTGCCACAAATGTAGACTTACCTAGTTTGGAATCACCAAGGTCTTGTGGGTCAAGATAAAGGTTTAAAGTGCGGGAAGGAATATCTATGGATCAACTAACTAAAATACCTCCTTCAATGCAATTTCTTGACACCTTTTACCAAAAGATTTTCAAACAATCCACCTTATCCTCCTTCAAATCATTTCTCATATTTCCCTTTTTTATTAGCATTTACAAAACAATTCAAAGCCACTATTTTCTTTCTTTCATTTCTTTGGCTTTTTCAATAGTCTTTCTAAATTTAAGCACTTCTTAGCCCCTACATTTGCCTCATTTCTCATAATATTTTTTGGGCTAGGCTAAACAACTTTACCATTAAGTTTGTCTCTTGTCCCTTAAGAACATGATTTGACCACCTTACATACACCTTTCTTGGCATATCTTAGCACATCACATTAACCCCCCCCCCCAAACCAAACTTAGGCTTTTGCCTACATTCCCATACTTCGAATCATTCAATGCATCAAAAGAGTTTTAAGTGCCAAAAAAATATTTTAAAAGGGCTTAGGTGTTTTAGCAAGTTTATATTTCAAAAATAAAGAAAAATGGGCAAAAAATCTCAAAGGGGTTAATTAGGGAAAATGTTAAGGTAAAATTTTGGATATGTAAAGGGTCAAAAATGGCCTCGGGTCATTCTCTAAACCAAGATTGTCTAGGATTTCGCTTTGAACACACTCGGGGAAAGTTCTAGACTACACATATGTACAAAAATTATTTAAAAATCTCACCACACATGGCATTGTACTCATAGAGCAAAAAGTTAATCTCCCAGCCAATTTGAGAAATTTGAGCATAGTAAGCTACTCCGTGTCATGACTCATCCTTGTAAAGAGAGAGCCAAAAATTAAATTTAATGGTCACACTCAAAAGAAATCTCAAAAACATCCTTGATCTCTCTTTTTTTTTCAAAAAGAAAACTATCATTTCAATTCTTTCCAATGATATTTTGAAAGAATTTTTGAGCCTTTGCCTCTTCCTAAACAATTAAAGAAAAACTTTAGGTGAATGCAAGGCAACATTATCATTACACTTCATGGGATTCTTTCCTCACAACATCACATGTCATCCATTTAGTTCATAAAACATTCATGGCATCAATAGAAAATCAAACGGCCATTTACCCTTAAGAATGGAGTCACCCAATCTATCATAGGGCAAGGCTAGCATTTATGTCCCTCGGGTTACTTAGACTTCAACCGGAGATGCTGTGATAAGCACACTAACGATCATACCATGGGCATAACATTCATCCATAATTTCAACTAAAAACCACCGGTTATACAACGTTTAAGACCAATGGGACTCAAAGCTATACTCTAAAAATGATCAGAAAATTCCCCAAGAAAGTTTAAGTTAACCTTTACAAGCATATAAGACAATTCTCTCTAATTGAAATTTTAACAAATATACGGTGTGCATGTAAAGTAAGATCTTAAATAGGTAAAATAACAATACATGTGAACAATCCCAATGCACCAATTCATCATCAAACATGCCACTTGTAAACATACTAACCCAATAAAATCACCCACCACTTAATTAAGCAAACAAACCTAAAGTGGGTGTTTCATCAAACACATGGTGTGCACTAGTGTATGAAAGCAAAAATTTTGCAATTTAGCATATGAGACAAGGCACACATTCCAAAAATATTCATCCCAACAACCATATTCTACCAAATTAAATTCAAACCAAAAGAAACCATGGAATGTGGTCATCATTCGGATTTTAAAGATCATACCTTGTAAGCTTACAAAAGAGAGGAAAGTGATGAAAAGAGAGTCCAATATACTTATACGGGGTTAGATTCTTGAGGTACCCATTCCAACTTGTGTTATAACCTGGAAACACCCAAAACCAAGCTAAAAAAATAAATTAAAAACGTTAGAAAACATAAAGAAAAATTCCTTTGGTTTCCTCCCAAGAAGAGCCTTAGATAAAGTCACGGCACGACATCTTTTGCCTATCAAATTTATGTCTTCATTTGGAAGACTTGAAACAGTGACCCAACTTTAGATCAATACATCTTTGAGGCATTTTGGGCAAAGGTGAGGACACAATGAAATATTTTTGATCTCGCCACTTTAAATATTTAAACCTTTTACCCAACTTCACATCAAACTTTCTTATAGGCTCGTTGGGTAGTGGTGAGAGCATCAAAAGTTCACTTGTT
Organism: Capsicum annuum; assembly: GCF_002878395.1. NCBI lineage: Eukaryota > Viridiplantae > Streptophyta > Magnoliopsida > Solanales > Solanaceae > Capsicum > Capsicum annuum. The sequence goes on along the minus strand of NC_061114.1, from coordinate 138,259,557 downwards.
ACATATCAAATTTTGTATTTATTGTCTATCAAGTGAGGGGATTCATTTTGCCCTTTTGGAATGACAAACTCCAAAATGTAGGAATTTTTCTCCTCACTTCCAAAATTCATCATTTGCTTGGGTGGTTCGAATTTCATCACATCCACCAAGCATAATTTCGAAAAGTGGTTCGAGTGAGGTCTTCTCCCTAATTTTGGAGTTGCATCTGTTTGACATTCTTACCTCGAAATTGACTAGAGCCTTCACAAAGGATTTGCTTGGCTTTTTATTTTGACTCTAGTAACATTTCCTCAATCTTGGCATCATCTCTCATGGTTGGTTCGATTGGTTGGAAAATCACCTAGGATTTATCAACATTTAACTCATTTAGAAGAGTGGGCATGCCCATGGTATTTGAAAAATTAACCACCATACCACTTCCTCTATCCTTTCAATTTCCTTGTTATATGCCACCATGTCTTGATGCATGAGTTGTATGTTATCCCCGTTGTTTCTACCCGATCCAAAACAAGTTGAAGCATTGCTTCAATCCCATTGTCTTTGGCATATTGTTATTCCTTTTTCTCATCGTAATACCTATCAAAATCATAAGAAGAACTAGAAATTGGGTTAGTATAATGGGGGGAAGGGGTATTTGATCAATCGCTCCAATGTCCATCACGACCACCACATAAGGAACAACCATACTCCCAAGAGGATCAAGATAGTACACAAATCTCTTTTCGGGGAGCATATCTACAATTTTGACCAAAGTGGGGTCCACCATAATATGGACATGGATTATCAAGATAAGATTTCCAACCACCAAACTTATATTCATTCCAAGATGTCATAGTAACAAATAAACAAATCTAAAAATCTACCTAACACAAGAAACAAAAAAGTAAATATTTACAAGTTTGAACCATAGCAAGAAAACTAAATTTCAAACTAACTCAACATGATAAATTATTCCCCGGCAACAGCGCCATTTTTTATAACAATCAACTTACACATCAATTTAAGTGCAAGGCGGTCGTCGTCAATATATTAACCCAACTTTTGAGTCGGGGTCAAATCCACTAAGAACAATGTGGGTGGAAATCAAGTTAGCTCAAAATAATGAACACTTTCTAAATTCAAACCTAGAATACAAGTATGTAAAAATTGGGTGTTTGAAAAATATCAGAACTAATATCTTTTTTTGGGCTTCTAAAAGACAAATTCAAGACTAAGAATAATTAGAGTATAATCAATTAAGTACAGATCTTAGGATTATTCTTACTTGGGCAAGTTATGTATGGGAACATAATGATTCGATGCAAATTCTAATTGTTAATAATGTGGTAGCTAGGTTTAAAGTCCTTACGGCTGGTTCTTTAATAATACCTTAGAGATGTCACGCAATGACTCTTTCGATTACCTAATGAGTGTGTCAATTAAGCCATCTAATACCTCAATTAGGCACCCTTATTTCTAGGATGGTGCCCAAGGGATAGTCAACCTCATAATCGACCTTATGTCTAAGATAGTGAAAATTAGCAAACTAAACCCAATGATTGTCTACTATTGACTTGATTCCCACATCCCTCTTTCAAGGATGATGGGGGTTCCTAAAGTTCAACCAAACCCCATTTTAAAGGATGGTTTGAGCTTTCAAGAGTTTGGGATTTTCATCCATCAAACCCATTTGGGTATTTAGGGCTTTCACCCATAAATCCCAACCAATTTAATTAAGCAATAGTAGAATCCATCATCAACATACTAGAATATACACAAATACATTACAACCCACACACTATTGCACCCTAATCAAGCATAACCCTAAGAGGTAGATCTAGAACAACATAAGGATAAAGAAAACAAATATACCATGATGTCCATCAAAGTTATTCATAAGAAAAATAAATAGAGGACAAACCATACTTTATACTCAAATGAATATTCAATAGACAAAGCCAAATCTACACTTTAAAGTTTCTCTCCAATTAATTCTTGCCTCAAATTAGTCTAAATTTAAGCTCCAAGCTCCAAGAAATTACAAAACCCCAAACTAAAGATAGGATAATATGTAAGATAAAATATGGATTGAAAAATGAACTAAAAACCCCTATTCAAGCCCCAATTCCACATTTGCTAAATATTACAAAAATGCCCTTCTAACTTTTCTGCTCTACCGTGATCGCTATCCCTTGACTGCGATCGTGGTAGTCTTATCGTGATTGCCCTTTGGTTAACTTATTGACTGATCATGATCGTGACCCTCCGCCTGCAATCCCGGTTACTGAGGGTCGACTCCTTGGTTTGCAATTTTAGCTTCTGTTCTTTTTGCTCACATTTCTTCTATTTCACCATCTCCTTAGCTAATGTTATTAAGTTTCCTTGCTCACCTTCTTATTTTACTTTTACCTACACAATTAAGCTTAAAGTAAGAAAGTAACAACAAATCAATGAAAAAGTATGATAGTTTAGGCTAAAAAAAATGCTAGTAAGTTGTCAAATAGACGACTTAGCAACAGCTCTAAACTTAAACTTTTGCTTGTCCTCATGCAACCAAGAACAATTCAACAAGATAGGGTATTTAACTAAATTCAACCCAAAAGAAAACTACACTAAAGGACTAATCTAACAAAGCTCTACAAAGACTTTCCAAACATGTCATAGCAAAAAGATAACCAAAATTTTTCAATAAGCACATATTATGAAGCAAGGATGTAAGTTTGCATCAAATGAATCTTCCAAATCAACAAAGCATCTTAAGGGGAAACATAAAATCTTCAAAAAAATTCTCAATCTTCACAATGCAACTTACTTCACCCATTTACCCAAATCAAGAGTAAGATTTTGCCCTCTACTCCAAAGCATCGATGCTACTCACAAGTAAGAGCTAGTTCCACACACACAAAAGACATTGAAATTTCTAAAGGAGCTCAAATAATGGAAGAATTCACACCCACTCTCACATAGAAATTCAAGTACAATGAGTAGATCCATAGGCTTTCCCTTTGTGTTTTTCATCTCTAATGTAGACTTACCTAGTTTGGAATCACCAAGGTCTTGTGGGTCAAGATAAAGATTTAAAGTGTGGGAAGGAATATCTATGGATCAACTGACTAAAATACCTCCTTCAATGCAATTTCTTGACCCCTTTTACCCCAATATTTTCAAACTATCCACCTTATACTCCTTCAAATCATTTCCCATATTTCCCTTTTTTTATTAGCATTTAAAAAACAACTCAAATCCACCATTTTTTTCTTTTATTTCTTTGGCTTTTTCAAGTGAATTTCTAACTTTAAGAGCTTATTAGCCCCCCTATTTGCCTCATTTATCATCACATTTTCTAGGCTAGGCTAAAATACTTTAACATCAAGTATGTCTCTTGTCCCTTAAGAACATGATTTGACCACCTTACATACACCTTTCCTGGCTTATCTTAGCATATCACATTAATATCCCCCCCCCCCTCCAAATATAGGCTTTTGCCTACATTCCATTACTTTGAATCATTCAATGCATCAAATTAGGTTAAGTGCCAAAAAGAAGATTTTCAAAGGGCTTAGGTGTTTCAGTAATGTTATTATTTTAAAAATAAAGAAAATGGGCAAAAAGGCTCAAAGGTGTTAACTAGGGAAAATTGTTAAGGTGAAATTTTGGCTATGTGAAGCATCAAAAATAGCCTCGGGTCATTCTCCAAACCAAGCTTGTTTAGGATTTCAATTTGACCACACTCAGAAAAAGTTCTAGAATACACATATGTACGAGAATTGTTTAAAAATCTCACCACAGATGACTCGTATTCATTGAGCAAACAGTTAATATCCCAACAAATTTGAGAAATTTGAGCTTAATAAGTTACTCTGAGTCATTACTGATCCTTGTAAACAAAGAGCCAAAAATTAAATTTAATGGTCTCACTCAAAAGAAATCTCAATAACATCCTTGATCTCTCTTTTTTTACAAAAAGAAGAAAACTATCATTTCATTTCTTATCAATGACATTTTGAAAGACTTTTTGAGCCTTTTCCTTTTCCTAAACAATTAAAGAAAAACTTTGGGTGAATGCAAGGCAACAGTATCATTACACATCATGGGATTCTTTCCTCGCAACTTCGGATGTTGTCCATTTAGTTCATAAAATACTCATGGAATTAATGGAAACACAAATGACCCTTTACCCATAAGAATTGCATCACCCAATCTATCATAGAGCAAGGCAAGCATTTATGTCCCTCGAGTTACTTATACTTCACCCGTAGATGCTATGACAAGTACACTAATTGATCACACCATGGACACAACATTTATCCACAATTTAAACTAAAAACCTCGGTTATACAACTTTTAAGACCAATTGGACTCAAATTTATTCTCCAAAAATGATCACACTATGCCCCAAGAATGTTTAAGTTAACCTTTACAAGAATATAAGACAGTTCTCTCTTATTGACATTTTAACAAACATGTGGTGTGCATGTAAAGTAAGAGCTTGAATAAGTAAAATAACAACAAATGTGAGCAAGCCCAATGCACCAATTCATCATCAAACACACCACTTGTAAACATACTAACCTAACTAAATCACCCATCACTCAATTAAGCAAACAAACCTCAGGTGGGTGTTTCATCAAACACATGGTGTGCACTAGTGTATGAAAGCAAGAATTTTGTAATTTAGCATTTGAGACAAGGCACACATTCAAAAACATTCATCCCAACAACCACATTCTACCAAATTAGCATCAAATGAATTAAATTCAAACCAAAAGAAACCATGGAATATGGTCATCATTCTGATTTTAAAGATCATAATGTGTAAACTTTGTAAAGAAAGAAAAGTGATGAAAAGAAAGTTCAATATACTTATCCGAGGTTTCATTCTTAAGGTACCCATTCCAACTTGTGCTATCACCTACAAACACCCAAAAATAAGCTACAAAAATAAATTTAAAATGTTAGAAAACATAAAGAAAAATTCCTTCGGTTGCCTCCAAAGAAGCGCCTTAGTTAAAGTCGCGACATGACATCTTTTGCCTATCAAATTTATGTCTCCATTTGGAATACTTGAAATGGCGGCCCAAATTTAGATCAATACATCTTTGATGCATTTTAGGCAAAGGTGACGACACAATGAAATATTTTATATCTCACCACTTTGAAGATCTAAACCTTTTACCCAACTTCATATTATACTCTCTAATAGGCTCGTTGGGTATTGGTGAGAGCATCAAAAGTTCACTTGTTACAAAACGAATTTTGCATTTATTGGCCTTTTAGTGAGTGGCTTCATTTTTCCCTTTTAGAATGATAAACTCTAAAATGTAGGGATTTTCCTCCTCATTTCCAAAATTTATCATTTTCTTGGGTGGTTCGACTTTCATCACATCCACCAAGCATAATGTTGAAAAGTGGTTCGAGTGAGGTCTTCTCCCTAATTTTAAAGTTGCATCCATTTGGACATTCTCGCCTCGAAATGGACTAGAGCCTTCACATAGGATTTTCTTGACTTCTTTTTCAACTCTAGTACCATTTCCTCAATCTTGGCATCATCTCTCATGGTTAGTTCGATTGGTTGGGAAATCACCGAGGATTCATCAACATTGAACTCGTTTGGAAGAGTAGGCATACCTAGGGTATTTGAAAAATTAACCTTCATACCCACTTCTTCTATCCTTTCGATTTTCTCTTTACATGCCCCCATTTCTTGATGCATGAGTTATATGTTTTCCCTTGTTGTTTTTACCCGATCCAAGATAAGTTGAAGCATTTCTTCAATCCAATTGTCTTTGGCACATTATTCTTTTTTCTCATTATAAAACCCGTCAAAATTATAAGAAAAACTAGCAATTGGGTTAGTATAACGGTGGGGGGGCATTTGGACAATCGCTCAAATGTCCATCACGACCACCACATAAGGAAAAATCATACTCCCAAGAAGATCGAGAGAGTGCACAAATCTCTTTTCTGGGAGAACATCTACAATTTTGACGAAAGTAAGGTCCACCATAATATGAACATGGATTTTCAAGATAAGATTTCCAATCACCAAACTCATATTCTTTCCAAGATGTCATAGTAACAAATAAACATAACTAAGAATCTACCTAACACTAGAAACAAAAGAAAACAACAAAAAAATAATTACAAGTTTGAACCAAAGCAAGTAAGCTAAAATTTCAAACTAACTCAATATGCCAAAATTGTTCTCTGGCAATGGCGTCATTTTTTATAACGCTCAACTTACACGTCAATTTAAGTGTAAGGCGATCGTCGTTAATATATTTACCCAACTTTTGAGTCAGGGTCGAATCCACCAGGAATAATGTGAGTGGCAATCAAGTTAGCTCTAAATAATGAACACTTGTTCAATTTAAACCTAGAATACAAGTATGTAAAAATTGGGGGTTCGAAAAATATCTCAACTAATATCTCTTTTTGGGCTTCCAAAATCCTAATTAAAGACTAGGAATAATTAGAGTATAATTAATTAGGCACGGATCTTGGGATTATTCTTTCATAGGGGCAAGTAATGTATGGGAACATAATGATTTGGTACAAATTCTAATTGTCAAAGATGTGGTAGGCTAGGTTTAAAGTCCTTGTGGCTAGTTCTTCAACAAAACCTCAAAGATGTCACTCATTGACACTTTCGAGTACCTAATGACTGTTTAATTAAAGCCACCTAATACCTCAATTAGGCACCCCTATTTCTAGGATGGTACCTAAGGGATAGTCAACCTCATAGTCACCCTTATGTCTAAGCTAGTGAAAATTAGAAAACTAAACCCAACAATTGTCTACTATTGCCTTGGTTCCCACATCACTCTTTCAAGGGTGATGAGGGTTCCTAAAGTTCACCCAAACCCCTCTTTCAAGGATGGATTAAGATTTCAAGAGTTTGAGATTTTCACCCATCAAACCCATTAGGGTATTTTGGGCTTTCACCTATAAATCCCAACCAATTTAATCAAGCAATAGTAGAACCACCATCAACAAACTAGAATCTACACAAATACATTACAACCCACACATAATTGCACCCCAATCAAGCATAACCCCAAGAGGTAGATCTAGCACATCATAAGGACAAAGAAAACAAATATACCAAGATGTCCATCAAAGTTATTCATAAGAAAAATAAATAGAGGACAAACCACACTTTAGACTCAAATGAATCTTCAATAGACAAACCCAAATCCACACTTTAAAGTTTCTCTCCAATTAATACTTGCCTCAAATTAGTGTAAATTTAAGATCCAAGCTCCAAGATATTACAAAACCCTAAACTAAGGATAGAATAAGATGTAAGATAAAGGATGGATTGAAAAATGAACTAAAAACCCCTATTTAAGCCCCAATTCCACATTTACCAATTTTTATAAAAATGCCCTTCAAACTTGTTTGCTCTACTGTGATCGCCATTCTTTCACTGTGATCGCGGTACCCCTATCATAGTAGTCGTATATCGCCCTTTGGTTGACTTATTGAGTGACCGCGATCACGACCCTCCATCCCCGATGGCTGTAACTGAGGGTCGACTCCTGGGCCTGTAATTTCAACCTTTGTTCTTTTTGCTCACATTTCTTCTCTTTCACCTTCTCCTTAGCTTATTTTTATCAAGTCTCCTTGTTCATCTTCTCATTTTACTTTTACCTACACAAATAAGCATTAAGTAAGAAAGTAACAACAAATGAATGAAAAAGCATGATAGTTAAGGCTTTAAAATGTTAGTAAGCTATCAAATTGATGACTTATCAGTTGGTGAAGCACTCTTTAAACTTGTACCTCCATAAAGAACCCTCTCACGTGATGTACCAGGCTACAAAATTAGACAAAATTCTAAGACAATTAACATTGAAAAGTTGAATTAAATCATTGTTCAAGATAAAGAATGAGACATGGAGAAACACATTGTACACATGGGTTCCAGTTGTTGGATCAGATTAAACACTAAAACCAGTTATAGAACTTTTTAATCATGTAACAATAGCAAATGAGGTAGAATTGTATGGCCTCTTATTGGTTGGCAAAGGTTGAACTAGACTAGAAGAGGCCTTTCTCTCACTTTCAAATGGGATGCTCTTGCATTGGCTATTTTTCTCCATAATCCTCTACCATTCCTTACTTGATCTCTACTAGTTCCTCTTTCACCTCCCATTTCAACACCATATTAACCTCTAACAGTTCCTGTTTTGCCTTCTCTACCAGAACCACATTGACTTTTACCAGACCCACCTTTACCTCTACCGACACCATCACCTTGACCTCTACCAGCCCCACTTGACACCTTTCTTTGAGGTATTATTGGCACAACTGCTGTGTCAGCATAATTAGATCCTATTATCTGGATTATGTAGTTGCATATGTATGAAAGGTGGAGCTTGACTGTGAATGATACTTCATCCTAGACTATAATTCCATGATGATTGAATGAACAATAAATGCAACACAATATTTTCAGTAGTTTTAATTATAATAATAATAATAATATAAAGACAGAACAAATTTCACTTACTCTCGCTTTCTGACTTTCGGTATAGGTATCTCTTGGCATTGGTGTCACCACAAATAGAACTTGGTTATGGTGGTTGTAGTGGATTCCATGAGGATGCAAGCTGAGGCTGAATGCTAGGTTGAGTACTTCTACCTCGCCCCATCCCATTCTAGCAGAAATACAGATACATCAAACGATCAAAAATATGATAACTTTACAAAAATTGTTCACTATTATGTAATTTATTTAAGGCTTACTCTTTTTGCACACACAAACTTGTTATGGACAACTTGATTGCATTTTGAATAGGTCATCTTGATACCTTTTTTTGACAGTTTGTCCCACTTTTTTGGCTTATCCTTCCTCTTTCTTCTATTCTTGCAAGGTCTGTTTTGTATCTTTTTTGGTTTTTATCACGACCCGACCCCGAGCCTAATCGTGACGGGTATCTGGAGTCCGTCGAGAACCGAATACCTCCCCCATAGCCTATTCAATCAAGCAAAATTCAAATAATTACAAGCGTAAGAAAACTAGAAAATAAAGATAAAACAGTTAATATAACTCAAGAATAATCTCTAAGAGTCAACAACACCATCCAACCCACATATGTCCACAAAAGACTCTAAACCAATTCGAACATCAAACAAGGTCAAGACATGCCCCCAACCATGAACAGACAATGACAAGGATAATGTTAATGTGAACTCTTTAATTCTAAAATAGGAAGAAAACTGATGGAATGACCAAGCTTTTCTAAAGATGAAAGCTCACCATTTCACCGAAAAATTGATAGACAATTGCACCACCTAACACTGCACCAACCAATAGAAGAAACCATAGGACCCTATATCTTGAAAGGATGTAGCGTCCGAGGATGGTTAACGGGTTGAGCACTAGCATGTATCTTAGGGAAGGGATAAAATAATGCCATTTCAAAATCAAATCCATATTTAATGTACATGTTCACATACATGCAAATATACATATATATTTAATGTTGGTATAAGGAACAAGGCTTATCATGAGATTTAAAACCATTAACCTGGACTATGTAACATCAAACCGTCCTAAGGGAACCCACGGGCTATATGGGTCTAGCTCTCCCTACCAGAAGGGCTTCAGTATGTATTAGCCTCATGAACCGGAGAAATCCAAGGAAGAGCCAAGGAGTGTTCGACCCCAGCCAATCTAAAGAACGTATTAAATGTGAGCTATGCACACAGTCATAAAGACCCCCACACCGGCAAATATGTTTCCAGTATCGGCCCCCACAGGACCTCCACCTTTCACGATGTCTACCCAACACCCTTTTAAGTCTAATTAAAATATTTACACATAATCCATTTTATTTAACCAAGGACCCTTCTATTAAGGAATCACCAAATGGTATCGTCATACCAATATGCTTGCAAACTTATAGAATTATGCCATTCCAGTTATCCATCAACCTAAGGGAATCCACAACCCCCAAGTTCTAATTTATAAACCATGTCATGGCTTCCAAGGCCTTATAAGAGCATTTAAAATCAATCAATGGACACCAAGGCCCTTTTAAAACCATTTGTATTTCATTAACCTTTTAGGCTATGCAATAATTCAAAAGTGGGTTAAATCATGCATATTTCTATCTTCCAAAACCAATTAATAGAGTGGGTTGAGGTTAATGCCAATTTCAAACCAATTTATAGACATTCAAAGGACAATGCCACGACCCCCTTCCCATTCACCATACTCATGCACAAATTTAGTTCCAAGTCCATGAGATAAAGCATGAATAACAGTTCCTAAACCATGGGGAAACCAAACAAGTAATAACATTCAAAACCCTCAACCCATCATTCAAAACCCAATAATTAAATTTACATAAACCAAGATTAAAACATGATTTTGTATAAAACCAAGTTAGGGAATAGATACATGCCAGAAACACCAAGGAATTTGGCAAAGAAACCACAATTCGAGCTCTAGATGTTCAAACCCTAGAAACCCTAGCCTTGTCTTAATTGGGGAATTTAAGAGAGAAGATAGTGTATATATTATGTCAAAATGGGTGGAAATTGGGCTAAAGGAATATTTTATGTCATGGATTAGTAGTGGGGTAAGAGAAAAAAAATGACCATTCCCTTAATGAAATCATGCATAACTCCCGTTGTTGTGGGTCTCATAACGAATCGTAGTTACTGGTCACGAGTCATCCCCGTGACTCATAGTCTGGGTAGTGACTCAGGCCTACCTCACCGGTTTGGTCACGAGTCCCACCCTATGACTCATGACCAGACCTTACAATTCGTGGGGTCCTATCATAATCAAGACAAAAACATAGGTAATCCTCACTAGTTTTACTCCGACAGGTACTATGCAACTCAGATCGAGTGACTATGACACGTAAGGTCTTAGTCATTTCCTAAATAGTGAGCTCGACACACATAGAAAGTTTTAGAGTCCAAAACCTAGTGTATTAAATTACCCCACCCCCCTCGGGATCACTCATCCCTGAATGAGGAGTTAAGGCACCTATTAGCATGAATACAAGTTATAATGCAACCACAAAACCATGCACAAATGCTAAAAGAGATAAAATGAAAGGGAACCCATACCTTAAACACTTCTATTAACTGCGGAGAACAATAATGGATATTTGTACTTTATTATCTCTTCGGCTTTCCAATTAGTTTTCTCTACTTGTTGATTCCTCCAAAGGACTTGTACTAAAACTACATCCTTAGTCTTCAATCTACAAACTTATCTAACCAAAATCTCAATCGGGACTTCCTCATAAGATAAGGAATCCAAAATACCAACATCCTCTATGGGAACAACCAAAGAATGATCACCTACAAACTTCTTCAACATCGACACATGGAAAATGGGTGAATAGAGCCCAAGCTCACAGGCAAATCAAACTTAGAGGCAATATTCCCAACTTTTCCCAAAATTCAATATAGACTAACATTACGGGGACTGAGCTTCCCCTTCTTCCCAAACTACATCACTTCTTTTATAGGAGAAACTTTCAAAAATACACAATCATCTACATCAAACTCCAACTCTCTTCACCTTACATCCACATAAGACTTTTAGTGACTCTGAGTAGTCTTAAGTCTTTCTCTAATCACCTTCTCCTTCTTTACGGCATGGTGAACCAAGTCTGGACCAAACAATTAAGCCTCACCAACCTTAAACCATAAAATAGGAGACCTACACCTACTACCATAAAGAGCCTCAAAAGGATCCATTTGAATACTCAAATGATAACTATTGATATAGGAAAATTCAATGAGAGGAAAATGATTCACCAACATACCTCCAAAATAAATCACACAATCACTTAGCATATCCTCCAAGGTCTAAATAGGCTTCTCCATTTGTACATCCATTTGACAGTGAAAAGCGATGCTAAAGTTCACCTTTGTGTCTAAATTGTTCTAAAATAAACCCCAAAAGTGAGAGAAGAATTGCACACCTCGATCTGAAATAATAGAAATAGGAGCACCATGCAATTTAATTATCTCCTCAATAAACAATTTGGTATAATCCGCTCTGAATTAAGTAGTCCTCACAGGCAAGAAATAAGCAGACTTAGTCAGCCTATCTATAATGACCCAAATCGAATCATACTTATTACGAGATCGTAAAAGACCCATAACAAAATCTATATTGATCATTTCCCACTTCCACATGGGCAACTCAATCTCTTGAGGCATGCCACTAAGTCTTAAGTGCTAAATATTTACTTACTGACAAACTATACACTTAGCCACGAAGTTAGCCACATCTCTCTTCATATTGTTCCACCAATGAATCTCCTTCAAATCATGGTACATCTTGGTTGAACTTGGATGAACAGTATAGCTCGACTCATAAGCTTCAGTCAAAATCATCTCTCACAGCCTATAAATATAAGGAACACATAACCTACCTTAGCACCTCAAGATAACATCTCCACAGATCTCAAAGGCCATAACCTTTTGCTGTCCTATCTCATCCTTAATATGTTTAAAAATAGGATCCAAATCCTATTTGTCCTTCACCTCAGCACCAAGAGATAATTTAATCACTTTTTACACAATTACCCCTCCATCCTTAGAGTCCAAAAAATGAACTCCCAAGTTAGCCGCTGGTGAATGTCCTTCACTAATCTTTTTTTCTCCTTATTCATGTGGGATAAACTCCACATAAACAACCTATTAAGAGCATCAGTAACCATATTTGTTTTACCTAGAAGGTAGTAAAGACTTGTATCATAATCCTTTATCAATTTAAGCCACCGCCTCTGCCAAAGATTTAACTCCTTTTGAGTAAACACATAGACAAGCTTCTATGATTGGAATAAATATCTACAAGCACCCTATATAAATAATGATGCCAAATCTTCAAAGTAAAAAACCACAGCCACCAACTCTAAATCATAAGTCGGATAATTCCTTTCATGAACCTTAAGATGACTAGAAGCATAGGCCACAACCTTACCATGTTGCATTAAAACACAACACAGTCCCACTCAGAATGCATCACAATACACCATAAATGTATCAGTACCCTTAGGCAGGGTCAATATTGGCACAGAAGTCAACTTATCCTTCAACTTTTCAAACCTACCCTCATAAGCATACGACCTCAAGAACTTTACTTTTTTCTAAGTTAACTTCATCAATGGAGCAGCAATAGAAGAGAAACTCTCCACAAACCTCCTATAATACCTTACCAAACCCAAGAAACTCCAAATATCGGTTGGAGTCGTGGGTCTATGCTACCTCTTAACCACCTTAACTTTTTGTAGATCTACTTTGATCCCCTTGCTAGAAACTACATGCCCAAGGAAAGTCATAGCATTCATCCAAAACTCACACTTAGCAAATTTAGCGTAAAACTTCTAATCTTTATGAATCTGCAACACAATTCAGAGGTGATTGGCATGATCCTCCTCACTCTTAGAATACACCAAAATAATGTCAATGAAGACAATAACAAACAAGTCCAAAAATTGCTTGAAGGCCCAATTTATAAGATCCATGAAAGCAGCCAGAGCATTAGTAAATCTAAATGACATAACCAAGAACTCATAGTAACTATATCGGGTTTGGAAAGCAGTCTTAGGAATATCATCCTCCCTAATCTTCAACTAATGATAACCCGAGCGAAGGTTAATCTTAGAAAACCATTTATCATCGTAGAGCTGGTCAAAGAGATCATCAATTCTAGGAAGAGGATACTTATTCTTCATGGTAACCTTATTCAACTGCCGACAATCTATACAAATTCTAAGAGACCCATCTTTCTTATGCACAAAAAGTAGAGGAACACCCCGCGAAGAAACACTAGGATGAATGAAGCCCTTATTTAGTAGATCATTTAACTACTCATTTATTTTTTTTAATTCAGTCGAAGCTATTCTAAAAGAAGGAATAGAGATAGGACGAGTATCCAGTAGAAGATCAATCCTAAAATCTATTTCCCTATCGGGAGGTATGCTACAAGTTCCTCGAGAAATACTTCAGAAAATTCATTGACACCAAGGATGGTTTGCAAAAAGGGGCCATCAAAATTAGAATCTTTAACCCGAACCAAATGATTTCTAGGCTCTAAGATAAGAAATAAATCTCCCTTTAGGAACTAAGGAACTACCCTCCCATTCTAATACCGGTTTATTAGGAAATTGGAAATTGACCTTACAGATCCTACAATCCAGAGAAGCATAGCATGAATAAAGCCAATCCACCCCTAAAATTACATCAAAATCTACCATATCAAGCTCTACCAAATCCACTAACGTCTCTCTATAAAAGATAGACTCCACACAACCCCTATAGATCTTTCTAGCCATAATAGAATGGCCTACTGGAGTAGAAACAAAAAAGGGATTAAAAATATTTTTAGGACCAAAACCAAAATGCATAGTCACATAGAAGAGTAGACCCCAGATCAAGCAAGCAATATACATCATGAGAGAAAAGTTATAATGTACCGATAATAACATAGGAAGATGCCTCAGATTCCTGATAGGTGGCAAGAGCATAAAGATAATTATGGCCAATACCGATACCAGTAGTATCACCCTTTGGTGCTGGAGCCAAAGATGTAGCAACCAGAACCTTATTAGCTCTAGTAACTACCTTAGCTAAAGTGTAGTTCTTCTGAATATGACTAGGATGGCCATATTTATAACATAAGTTCCTCCCCTCATCACAATAACGATGGTAAAGCTGACCACAGAATTATGCCATTCCAATTATCCATCAACCTGGGGGAATCCCCGACCCCCAAGTTTAAATTTATAAACTATGCCATGGACACCAAGGCCTTATAAGACCATTTAAAATCAATCAATGACCACTAAGGCCTTTTCAAAACTATTTATATTTCATTGACCTTTTAGGCAATGCAATAGTTTAAAAGTGGGTTAAATCATGCATATTTCCATATTTCAAGACCAATTTACAGAGTGGGTTGAGATAAATGCCAATTCAAAACCAATTTCAATAAATTTTTTGGGGAATGCCATGACCCCTTTCCTCTTCAACATACTCATGCACAAATTTAGTTCAAAGACCATGAGATAAAGCATGAATAATAGTTCCAAAATCATAGGAAAACCAAATAAGTAATAAACATTCAAAACCCTTAACCCATCATTCAAAACCCAATAATTAAATTCACGTAAACCATGATTAAACACATGATTTAATATAAAACCAAGTTAGGAAATAGATGTATGCCTGAAACACCAAGGAATTTGGAAGAGAAACCACAATCTAAGCCCCAGATATTCAATCCCTAGAAACTCTGGCCTTGTTCTTAATTGGGGAATTTGAGAGAGAAGAGAGTGTTTATGTTATGTTAAATGGGTGGAAATAGGGCTAGGGGAATATTTTATCTCATGGATTAGTAGTGGGGTAAGAAAAAAAGACCACCATGCCCTTAATGAAATTGCACAGGAATTTTAACTCCCGGCTGTTATATGTCTTGTAGAGACTAGTGGTCACTGGCCACGACCCGTAGTCTGGGCAGTGACTTAGGGCCACCTCACTGATCTAGTCATAAGTCCTACCCTATGACTCGTAAACAGACCTTACAACTCGTAGGGTCCTAGTCATACTCAAGAAAAAAACATAAGTAATCCTCACTGGTTTGACTCTGACAGGCACTGCACGACTCGTATAGAGTGACTACCACTCATAGGGTCTTAGTCATTGTCTAGACCATGAGCTCGACACACATGAAAATTTTTAGAGTCCAAAACATGGGGTATTACAGTTTTGGAGGCCCAATTGATGGGTTTGTAGTTCCAAGCGACATTCTCATATTGGGAATTGGTTGAATGAAATGGTTATAAAATATAAGAAAGGTTTTTTTCCTATATCGATGCTCTACATGTTGATCGGGATCTTTATTTAAGTAATAATGTTCACAAATAGCATGAGGACTAGGAGTACCTCTTAACATCCATAACCTACAATCAAAATACTTCTTGTCCATGAGAACAACAAATGTGTACCCCCATCCCTAATTTTAAAACCATTAACTCCATTCCATTATACTTTACGCCTATTTAAATATTCCTTGCAATCTTCTAAAATAGTTTTTTCATAGGTATAATGTCTGAAATCCATGTTTCAGTAAATCTGATCATATCTACATATTCATTCATCATTTTATACCCAATATCCTCTAACATTATGATTATGGACTTATGCCTTGTAGCTAAGATCTAAGAATTGAAAGTATGACAGATGTTATTTTCTATAATATCACAATGGAATGTGTTTTAAAATATGCCCTACACAAAGAAGAAGGAGTATTATCCAACATGTCCTCAGTTATTTCCTTTTTACCTAGTCTTGACATTGCTTGCATCTCCTATCTAAACTTGACTTCAAAGTTTGCTTCTGCACATCTCTAAAATTGCTTTCTTTTTTTTTTCTCCTTTCCAGTGCACATGCCAATTACTCCAAACTGTCTAGCACACATTCTTCTCTCAGCATTTGGTAACAACTCTATCAAAACAAGAACAAGGCCCTGTAATAAGTATAAGTATGATTAGAACATGAATTTTAATGGAAACTAAAGTCAAATAATAAGAAAAATAAGTAAATAGTGGTACCTTTTGTTGGTCTGACATTACAATCAAGACTTCACCAGTTCCAAAATTTAAATCAACAATCAAATACCTCATAAACCAATCCCAGTTATATTTTGTTTCATATAAACAACTGCCCATGTAGTAGGATACATTTGGTTGTTCCTATTTTTCCCACAGCAACCAACAACTCACCCTTAGAAAAGCTCCTTTAAGAAAGCATCCATCAAAACTAAAAAATTTTCTACACCCATCTAACAATCCTTGCTTGAAGGCATGAAAACACACATAGAAATAAACAAGGAGGTTCTTTCCTGGTTCAGTTTCTTTGTCAATTTTTACCCAAGAAGAGCTTCCAGGATTTGATTTCTTGATCATATCTGCATAGTCGCATAATCTGGCAAATTCCAGATTCAAACCAATCATATTCTCCCTCATAACAATCATTTTAGCCCTATAATAAACCGTTCTACCTATATAAAGATCCAACACCTCTTTTACCAAATCCTGAATTTCCCCAGATCCTTATGTATGGTTGAGAAACAATCATGTCCTTAAACTTTCTAGCAATCAACTTTGAATCACACGTCTTGTTCTTGTTTAGAGGAATACAATTGTGAATAGTGGTATAGTTCTTAACAATAAAATCACCCGAGTCCCTTCAGTAGAAGAAAACAACGACCACTTGCAATCAAGTACAATAGACTTCACCCTTATTCCATGTTTTTCATTAGGTTTTAACTTCAGCTGCCTCTTATACTCTACAACATAATCTGCAATAGCTTTTCAAAACTGTTTTGCATCTTCAAAAATTATTCCAAGATCAAACATAACAACTTCACAATTTTCATCATACCTAACTTTCATGATTATCCTTCTTCTAGTTAGATCAACTCCTCTAACAATATCTATATCTAGCTCTTCTACACTATCTTCATTTGTTATGTCACCTGCAACAAATGGTAAAAAGTCAAAGTTATTAAATGGAATATACCCAAAGAACACACCAACAAGCTAAAAGATACAACTTGTAATACATATGAAGAAAGTGACAGAATATTTCTAAAAACACATCTCCTACAGTGATATTTTAAATCCTAAAAACTAAATTATGCTAAAATTTAACAAATTTAACAAATACGAATCATAAAACACTTACACGAGGAAGATGAAACCTTAAATTTCTTCTTCGATTTGACAAAATTTTTGGTTAAATTAGGGCTTAAAATCGAAGAGAGAGAGAGAGTCTGTGAAGGTCGGGGAGAGAGAAAATTGATGTTAAAGTTTTCGTCGAATTAAATTTTTTAACCTTTCAACTCTCAAGCCTTTTTTATGTGGATATATTTAATTCACATGGAGTAATTTGAGTGGACTAGTTTTCCACATAAGCAGCGCTTGGTGACAAACACATGGGATAAGGCTTAGATGGATCAAATTTTGGGTAGGTCAGGGGTTTGATAGGTACAAATCTGAGTTGCGGGTTCAAGTGAAATCTCGAAACAATTAATCCTTAGTTATTCTAATAATTTTATTTACTGCATTCAGTTTTGAAGTCAGCAAATTACAACTATTACAAATAAAAGATAATTGCTTCACATTAGAAAATCAATGCAATAAATAAAAGTTATTGAAACAACTCCCTATCCCAATAACAAAAGTTGAATTTTAATTTGGACGATGTTTAAGCGGTGAAATTACATTCATCATGAACAATAATATTTCTGAATTTTAGTTTTTTGGTGTTTCCTGTAAGTCGGATTAAAAGAATTTAAATGAGTTAGTAGATTTAATTGGAAGAAAAAATGCCACATAAGCACCAAATAGAAAAATTATGGTGGCACATGAGGATGATGCAGTAGGGTAAATGTGACTTTCTTAGGACAAATATTAATCCTAAAATTGGATGAGAATAACAAATATGAGATTTAATGTTGTAAGAGTGAATATTATTTTTTTTTGTAGTGCTTGCAAGTGAAAATATAACACTAAATTGAATGAAAAAGGGTGAATATGATTAAGAAGTACTTTCTTTTGTCATTTTTACTTGTGCATATTATTAAAAATAAATATTTAATAATATTTTTTAATTAAAAAATACAAGAAATATTTTATATATTTGTGCTCATTTTATTCTTAATATTAAATACTAATATTTATTATTCAATATATTTTTTAACATATTAAATATATTAGATTTAATTAATAGTATAATAATTCAATTATTTATTATTTTTTAAAAATTTGTGTTCAGTTAATAGGGCACAAATATTATTATACAAATGATGATGTATAATTAAGGGCAAAAATAACTTATATGTAAGAATATATTTAGCGTTATTATTGTTATCCATTAAAAAATTTGTGGCCATTGAGGAATTCTCACACATATCCACACCACGGACGTTACTCTCTCTATTACCCCATAAGCCATAAGCAATGGCCATCCTATCCGCTAAGCTAGCGACCAGCAGTTTCCATATCCCATCTCACACCCACCACCGTAAACCGCCTTCTCTTGTCCCCAACAACTTCAATTCCCCCAACAATTATAGTTGTAATGGATGTAGCAATATTAAGCTGAACAAAATAAACTGTAAGGCTACCGAAATTTCGGTGGCGGAGGGATCATCCGCCTCCAGCGGAGGGGATGGGAAGTTGAATTGGGTGCCTGTGGTTCCGCTTTCAGCACTTCCAAAAGGAGAGAGGCGTGTTATCATACAAGATGGGGAAACTATACTCTTGCTTTGGTATAAAGATGATGTTTTTGCTATTGAAAATCGTTCCCCTGCTGAAGGTGCTTATAGTGAAGGACTTCTTAATGCTAAGCTCACTCAGGTTTTTTATATTCATTTCCTTTATGGCTTTACTTCGTTGCTTTCTTGCTCTTCTTTTATTTTATTTTCATTGCTGATATGCCATAATTTAGTCACCTTTTTTTTTCCCTTTTTGGGTTATAGTTCCATGTGGATTGATCACATTGAGTTGCTATTTCTATTTTAATCACAGAAACGAAAAGAAACATTGTGTTTAGACAAACTCCACTTCCTAAATGCTCCTCTTTTACTGACTTCTTCGTGAAATACTAAAGTGAGTAAAGTTTTCTTCCTCTGCTATATCTTGTTATTATAGCCAATTCAAACACAATACTGCAAATATTGCTAAATATATAGGTGTAGGGGATTCTTTTTTTGCTACATTCTAATGATGGTGCATGAATGCAAAAGCACTTGAGTCTGTACTAAGGAACTCAAGTTAGTGCGCTTCAAAGATTAGCCAATGGCTCTTGCCATTTAGATAGGTTGAGCAGCTGTTGATGTTTGTTTCTGAATGTGATGCTTCTGGGGCAGTGGTGATTTCCTAAATGCCAATGAGGGTAGCTTTCTTAGAAAAATAACTATTGCAAACCAATGTGTAACAACAACAACAACAAACCCAGTGTATTCCCACCTAGTGGGGTCTGGGGGAGGTAAGATGTACGCAGTCCATACCTCTACCTCTGAAGAAGTAGAAAGGCTGTTTCCGATAGACCCCCGGCTCAAGGCACGAGATACCACACAAACACATAGTAAAGCACAGAAGCAGATTACATAACATAAATACGGCACCCATAAGTAATATAAAATAGAGGAAAGCAGAGGAAAGCACACAGATTCATAATAAAACATGGAACACGGAACACGGAATCATAACATGAATAAAACCCCCACCAAGTAATTTCCTACACTAGCGACCCAAACTGGCCCTAGTCCTCTGCCGTAATTCGCGTCCTCCAGACCTTCCTATCTAGGGTCATGTCCTCGGTAAGCTGTAACTGTTCCATGTCCTGCCTAATCACCTCACCCCAGTACTTCTTCGGCCTAACCCTACCCCGCCTAAAACCATCCAACGCTAGCCTCTCACACCTACGGACCGGGGCATCCATGCCCCTCCTCTTCACGTGTCCGAACCATCTCAATCGTGCTTCCCGCATCTTGCACTCCACTGAAGTCACACCAATCTTCTCCCGGATAGTCTCATTCCGAACCCTATCCCCTCGAGTCAGCCCACACATCCAGCGCAACATCCGCATTTCTGCCACCTTCATTTTTTGGATGTGGGAGTTCTTAACTGGCCAACACTCCGCTCCATACAACAAGGCCGGGCGGACTACCACCCTGTAGAATTTGCCTTTAAGCTTGGGCGGCACCTTCTTATCACACAACACCCCCGACGCGAGCTTCCACTTCATCCATCCCGCCCCAATACGGTGCGAGACATCCTCGTCAATCTCATCGTTACTCTGGATAACGGACCCAAGATACTTGAAATTATCCCTCTTACATACCTCCTGTGCTTCCAGCTTCACTACTACCTCATTCTCCCGCCTCACGTCATTAAACTTGCATTCCACATACTCTGTCTTGCTTCTGTTCACCCTGAACCCTTTAGACTCAAGAGTTTGCCTCCACACCTCTAATTTGTCATTCACACCCCCTCGAATCTCATCTATCAGAACTACATCGTCTGCAAAAAGCATACACCACGGCACCTCCCCTTGGATACGCCGCGTCAACACATCCATCACCAACGCAAACAAAAAGGGACTAAGAGTAGATCCCTGATGCAATCCTGTCAGGACAGTGAAATGCTCTGAGTCTCCTCCCGCCGTCCTCACCTGGGTTTTCGCTCCATCATACATATCCTTAATTGCTCTGATATATGCCAGCGGTACTCCACTCACCTCCAAGCATCTCCAAAGCACCTCCAATGTGTAAAAAACACTAAAATTTGGGGCCATCTGAACAATTTTGTGGGAAATACTGTGGAAGATTTTAGTGTAGACTGTAGTCCGATTTGACAATTTTTAAGTGTCTACTATCCACTTTTCTTGCCCTCTCTACTATTGCAAGGTAGATATTCATTAGTGATTGACAAACTCAAAACTCTAATCCAAGGTGTTAAGAAAATGTACTTGCCTAACTCAACCTCAAAAGCCAGCTTATAAGTCGAGATTTGTCGTAGACCAGAATACAACCCATACCTTTAACCAATGTGAGTCTCTTAACACCTCATACACGCTAGGATGGACACCTGGTACATGAATAATATAACATAAGGAATGGTCTAGGTCAAATATCATGCCAACTAAAATTGACCTTGGACCTAGTTCAACCTCAAGTCATGCCCATGACATGAAAATTTTCCAGAACCATATAAAGAGACTTCAAGACCATACCTTCAATCAATGTGAGACACTAAGAGAATGCTAATTGAGGGGCTACTATATTACTTGTGGAAGTTATTAATCTTCTCTTCACAAGGTTGGGTGGGCGGCCAAGTATGAGGAGCTGGAAATATTGTTTACTTTTAGGACTTGTTTTTATTTTTATCATTAGAACCCTCTTCCAGCTAAATTCAGTCACTCAATTACATCTGCACAGCGACGTATTTGTGTATTGCATGTTCATTTGTGTGTCTGCAAGGCAGGCTGTATTAGAGTACCTTTTAACATCTAATGTCCTTTCTATCTCTCTAATATGAACTGCAAAAGAAGCCCGGAGTGAATTTATATTTTTATTAGGCATGTCAGCAGCACATGGGAGTAAGTTAAGTGATATGTACATAGGGAATGTGTGAGGCACCTCAGAGCCTGTTAATTTATTTGTAAATAATGCCTTTAGGGGGCACATTGGAATCTGTTAACTGATATGTAAACGATCACATGACTAGTGTAAAGAAATGGATCTTGGTTCTAACTCAAACTCAAAAGCTAGCTCATGAGGGAAAGATTGCTCAAGCACATATAAGGAGACCAATTGCCCATCCCTTTTCCAATGTGTGACTCTTAACACTTGCCCGCACGCCCAGACCTAGTATTCTGGATCGTGAACAATATAATATAGACATGTGAATATATTAGGTTTTGTTTTTGAGTTAACTTTAAGTCTTTTCCTTTCAGAATGTAAAGACTTTTTGTAAATTAGATAGGATACGTGTATAAAGTAGGAACAGTATAGAGATAGAATACACATTTTCTTTATCTTTCTTAAGATTATAAATAGAGAGCATTTTGTTCAGCTAAAAGGCAAGACTTTCATGTGTTGAAAGCAAGCCTCCTCTTTTGTGAACAAAAAACTTTTGAATATTTAATAAAAAACAGATATATTTCCAAGGAAAAGCTATGGATAAATAAAGCCCAGAATTATCAAGCCTACTAGAACAGGTATATTTATTTACGATTATGAATAGCTAAATTTATAAATTCCTGACAATCATAATATGATAAAATAAGTTCATGTTAGTTACTTTATAGTAGAATTATTCGAAAAATAGCATTTAAGAAATTTATTAGCAAAGTGGAAACTCGGGTGCTCGACGACGGAGGCAATCCACCTGGTACGGAGGTTGGTGGAGCAGTATAGGGAAAGGAAGAAGGATCTGCACATGGTGTTTATCGACCTGGAAAAGGCTTAAGACAAAGTCCCCAGGGAGGTGTTTTGGAGATGCTTGGAGGTGAGGGGAGTACCGCAGGCATATATCAGAGTAATTAAGGATATGTATGAGGGAGCGAAAACCCAGGTGAGGACGGCGGGAGGAGACTCAGAGCATTTCACTGTCCGGACAGGATTGCATCAGGGATCTACTCTTAGTCCCTTTTTGTTTGCGTTAGTAATGGATGTGTTGACGCGGCGTATTCAAGGGGAGGTGCCGTGGTGTATGCTCTTTGTAGACGATGTAGTTCTGATAGATGAGACTCGAGGGGGTGTAAATGACAAATTAGAGATGTGGAGGCAAACTCTTGAGTCTAAAGGGTTCAGGGTGAGCAGAAGCAAGACAGAGTATGTGGAATGTAAGTTTAATGACGTGAGGCGGGAGAACGAGGTAGTAGTGAAGCTGGAAGCACAGGAGGTATGTAAGAGGGATAAGTTCAAGTATCTCGGGTCCGTGATCCAGAGTAACGGTGAGATTGACGAGGATGTCTCGCACCGTATTGGGGCGGGATGGATGAAGTGGAAACTCGCGTCGGGGGTGCTGTGTGATAAGAAGGTGCCGCCCAAGCTTAAAGGCAAATTCTATAGGGTGGTAGTCCGTCCGGCCTTGCTGTATGGAGCGGAGTGTTGGCCAGTTAAGAACTCCCACATCCAAAAAATGAAGGTGGCAGAAATGCGGATGTTGCGTTGGGTGTGTGGACTGACTCGAGGGGATAGAGTTCGGAATGAGACTATCCGGGAGAAGGTTGGTGTGACTTCAGTGGAGTGTAAGATGCGGGAAGCACGATTGAGATGGTTCGAACACGTGAAGAGGAGGGGCATGGATGCCCCGGTCCGTAGGTGTGAGAGGCTAGCGTTGGATGGTTTTAGGCGGGGTAGGGGTAGGCCGAAGAAGTACTGGGGTGAGGTGATTAGGCGGGACATGGAACAGTTACAGCTCACCGAGGACATGACCCTAGATAGGAAGGTCTGGAAGATGCGAACTACGACAGAAGAGTAGGGCCAGATTGGGTCGCTAGTGTAGGGAATTACTTGGTTGGGGTTTTTTATTTTTTATTCCCGTTATGATTCCGTATTCAGTGTTCCATGCTTATTACGAATCTGTGTGCTTTCCTCTGTTTTATATTCCTTATGGGTGCCGTATTTATGTTATGTCATCTGCTTCTGTGCTTTACTATGTGTTTGTGTGATATCTTGTGCCTTGAGCCGGGGGTCTTTCGGAAACAGCCTTTCTACTTCATCAGAGGTAGAGGTATGGACTGCGTACATCTTACCCCCCCCAGACCCCACTAAGTGGGAATACACTGGGTTTGTTGTTGTTGTTGTTGTATTAGCAAAGTGGAAAAGGAGAAAAATTTCTAAGAACTATGTCATTCTAAAGGTGAAACCGGTGAGGCAAGAAAGCCGTGGTAGGGGAGTAGCCAGAGTAGAGACGCTTTTAAGGGAAAAGTACCCAGATTACCATGCTAATAGTAACCAAAGAACATGTTATTTAAGAATAATCTAGTATATAATAATCTAAAATGATCATATTTTGTTACATGTGTGATTGAAGGAAATGTTTTGAAAAGGCATCATATGAAAAATGAATAATTATTTATCTGACGAAATGGTAGATTAGTTTAAAATACTTGTTTTGTATGTACTTAAGGATATAGAAATTGTAGATATAAGAAAAATCATATTGAAAAAAATATTTGATAGATATTTTATGACTAGAATAAATTACGTACCTCACCTACCTACTTATTCTTACAAATACTTACATACCAAACCTATACATCAACAATGATAAATTACGAATATTGGAAAATGGATATGAAAAATATAAAATTAATAGAAAAACTAACGAAAACAAATTTAGAAGAATATATGAGAAATAAAGATATAAAATATATAGAATTCCTTAATGAAAATATAGAGGAATTATTTAGATTAAAACAAACAACTAATGAATACTATGATAAAACATTTAATTACTAGAATCCAATTCCAAGTTATCCAAGTTATTCGTAAAAACCTTAGCATAATATGAATAATATAAGAAGATATATATCTGATGAAACTAAGATACTAGTTTTATATATCATAAAAAAACTTAGAATTAGAAGACATAAAGAAAATAATATGGGAAAAAATATTTAGTTATGAAGATGACTTACTAAGTACTAATTGAATAGAAGAGGAATTAGAAAATATAGATTTCTTTGGTAGAAATAATTCAAATAGTTATTATTCAGATGTATATTATACAGATTAAAAATGCTAGAATATTTTCAAAGAGTTAAGAGAAAAACAAAGTTGGCTATACGAAGAAATTAATTATAGAAACCAACTTAGAAGAGGAAGAAAACAACTATAAGAAAGATTAATTTGACTAGATAAAACTATAAAACAACTAGAATTAAAAGACAATTTAGAATATGATTTAGACATGGAATTATTCATAGACGAAAAAGACAGGATAGTTAACGAAATAAATAACGTAGAATTTAATATCAGATATAGTACAATTAGAATAAATTATTACAAAGAAATTTGCAGTATCACAACTACTTTAGAATAAAATGATAGACTATGAGTATTTAAAACATTGGAGACAAGATATGGAAGAAATAAGATTAACAGAATTACTTATGATAGAGAATTTAATTGAATATTTTAGAACAAAAGATATAGAATATTTAGAATACCTCCAAAATAATATACAAGAATTATATTATATTTTGAATTATGGAAGAATATATTATATTTTGAATTATATTATTTAAAATTAGGTTGCCAAATGTCTATTTTAACTGTTTCTCAAGCAAATTTGAAGGGGTGGAATCTACTATGGAGCTTTGATTGGACTGTGGAATAAGAAGACAATTTCTCTGTTCTCCCTCAATGCTATTCTCACTGTCAATTCAAATAGGTCCTCAAGCAGTAAAGATTTAGTTCCCTTTCCTTAGGAGCACCATATCCGTGAAATTTTGTTTAGTTTGAATGACTCACTTAGGACATTGCTTAAAATTACAATTGATGCGTGAGGGGATAATTTTTGCCTTTTAGACAGTTAAAAAGGTTAAACTCTAAGGTCTGCTGGTGAAGGAAATAACTTCCGCACTGTGTAAATGTCATGAAATGACTAGCATTCTGTTCCGATTGAGCTTTTCAGCCTAAATATATATAATGTTCTGAGTGTAGTAGAGGTTTCAAATTCATTACAATATACACATGTTACTGAAAGTTACAAGAACAAATTGATTAGACAACAGATGAAATAATGTATGGTGTAAAGATGGCAAACCATTAATTCATTTTATTTACTTAGAGCTAGCTTCTTCTTGAATGGTGAAATTCTACATTTTTGCAATATTTTATAACCAGCCTGTAGCCGGGATGTAGCCTTACCAATTTTTGTTGTTGACTTGACACATGCTACTAAATTAAGGGGCTATTGTAAAACAAAGAAAGGTTTTCTTGTTAGAGGGACTTGCTGCTGCAGCAGCATAAAACTTCCTTTTCATGTTATATTAGAATCTTGTTATTCAATTATTTGATGTTATTCTTGTTGGCTTTATTACTGACTGCTAGCTATTACTATGATAATGATGTTTCGTGCTTCACATACATTATGCATTTTTCATGCCTCATGAACTTGCTGAGAATATGCATATTCTTTCTGGATTCGATAATGTGGAAGCCCATATACCTAAATTTCCTACAGGATGGATGTATTGTGTGTCCTACAACGGATAGCACATTTTATCTGCAAAATGGAGCCATCAAAGAATGGTACCCGAATAATCCTGTGCTGAGAGTCCTTACTCCTGCCTTGAGAAATTTGTTTGTTTACCCTGTTAAAACCGACAATGAGAATATCTACATCAGCATGAGAGGTGGAAAAGTTGATGCATCTGCAGAGATTGTTTTCAGTGGAAAGGCTCAACCTGGTGTAACAGCAACTGACGTCAATGTAGACGAGGTAATTGAACTAACTAAATGTTGCTTAGTTACAAACTCGTCCTACCGAGTAAATAGGGCATTAGGATCTGATTCTCCTTATATGTATTTAGGTAAGAATGGTTATCGACGAGGGTCAGGAGGCTTTTGGGTTCACTGGAAGGAATGAGCTGATAAATGGAAAAGCAGCAGTAATTGGTTTCCTGTTGCTGTTGGATTTTGAACTCTTGACCGGTAAAGGTCTTCTCAGTGGAACAGGGTTCTTGGACTTCATTTACTCAATTTCAGACGCTTTCAAATGAGACCATTTTGCTACAGGAAAATTTCCTACGAGTATCCATAAATTCTTCTTTCCCTTCCCTCTTCTCCCCCCTCTCCCCTCTTTTTTTCTTGTTTTTCTGACAAATTTTCTTTTGTTTCCAAAAAAAACAAAAACAAAGAATGTTGATCTTTGTGTATGTTGTCCAACTTTATAGATTAGTGAATTATATAAAGTTTTGAACAGGATACTCATTATTCCAGCTGATCAATGTGGAAATCCGTCTGTTTCTTCTGTAGTACTGATAGCAGAGTTTAACCTCTGTACAATGACAAAGAGGAGATTTTTTTACACTATGAGGTAATCCGAAAGGCAACTACGGGCAGAGGCGAACCCAGGATTTGAAGATAGCAGGTGCACCATTATCTTTAATGATCACGTCAATTATCAACTACATAATTTGGCATACAAATCCTTCAAACTTAAGAATTGCAAAACATTTATTAGCAAAGTATAAATTTCAAAATTATCAAATATCATTAATTTAGTAGTAATATGACAAAAGTAGACCATTCTTTCATACTAGATATTGACGCGTTTTCATATTCTGAAGACGATTAATGATTGCATTATTGCTTATTTACAAATAAATTCTTCTCAATGTGATAAATTTACCATATATTTTTGTAAATAGCCACAAAATTACGAAGAAAAAAAGATAAATTGTAGGAATGGAAGAAAGAAAAATTTATTTGGAGGGACGTTTGGATTTGAGGAAAATATTTAGGGATTTGGGGGAGGGTGGGGGGGTGGGGGTGGGGGGTATGATATTAAATACGGTTTGGGGCTGGCAGCTTGGGGATTGGGGAATGCTATATTAATATATTTTAAATTAAGGTGGAGCCAGATGAGGTGGAACATGTAAAGGCTAAAGGCTAAAAATATACAATACCCGCAAAGTCGGGTTCTAAAGGCATTTTAAATCTTAGTGTCGAACCAGTATATATATATATATATATAATTTTTTGAAAAAGCTACTGTGCACCCTCACGATGCCACGTGAGTCCGTACAGGTAACCCATTCATAAAAAGCTGAGATCTGTTGTAAACTAACAATAGTTTATTTGCAACAACTGATCAACAATGCGCCAATAATGAAAAAGGTCTACTTTCTAAGTGTTATATATGTACAATCCATCATTCAGTTGGAGCTTTCGTTGTTTCTTTATGCGTAATTAGGAGGGGTAGTTACCCTCGGCAGGTTGAGAATTCAGGAAATTACATGCGCCTCAATAGTAGGTAATTTTTTATCCCGATAAGAGAAGTCTTTAAAAACTAGACTTTCTTTTCTTTTTAGTATATTATAAGTATAATTTTATCCTCTACACCTAAATATTTTTAAACTTTTCATACTTATTTGTCTCTCAAATTCTATTTTTATTTTTATTATTTTCACTTTTTTTATTTTTTCCTTTAATTTTATTTTTATGTTTTAATTCATTTGTCTCAAACTTTTTTCTTCTTTTTTCTCAAACATTATCTATTTCTTCATTTTTTTTAATTCATTTGTCTCAACCTTTATTTTTCTTTTTCTTTTTGGTTTTTATCATTTCTCTTTTTTTTCTTCAATTTTCTCAAACTTCATTTTTATTTTTTCCTCTCATTTTTATTTTTCTCAATTTTTTTAATTCATTGTTTTTTTCTTAATCTTTTTTTTTTCTTGTCTTTTTTTTCTCAATCTTTTTTTTTATTTCTCTATTTTGTTTGATCGTTTTTTTCTTTTTCCTCAACTTCTATTATATTTTGCTAATAAATAAAAAAATTGGATAATCTGCTAAGGTATCTTCTTTTTTGACATCAAAGCAAGTTTAAGAGCATGAAAACATAAGGTGGTAGAGTCAACTCTTGCCCGTAAGGCATAATGTGTTGTTTGAAAATCCTTGAGCTATGTTTTCTCTAAGGCAAGAGTTGTAGAACATCTCATAAATCAAAACATAAAGTGGTAAAGTCAACTCTTGCCCATGGGGCATAATTTGTAGTTTGAAAGTCCTTGAGTTAAGTCTTGCCTTTAAGACAATAGTTGTAGAACATCTCATAAATGAAAACATAACGTGGTAGAGTCAACTCTTGCCCGTGGGGCATAATTTGTAGTTTGAAAGTCCCTGAGTTAAGTCTTGCCTCTAACGCAATAGTTGTAGAACATCTCATAAATGAAAACATAACGTGGTAGAGTCAATTCTTGCACGTGGGGCATAATTTGTAGTTTGAAAGTCATTAAGTTAAGTCTTGGCTCTAAGGCAATAGTTGTAGAACATCTCATAAAGGAAAATATAACGTGGTAGAGTCAACTCTTGCCCGTGGAGCATAATTTGTTGTTTGAAAGTCCCTGAGCAAAGTCTTGCCACTATGGTAAGAGTTATAAAACATCTCATAAATCAAAATACAATGTGGTAGTGTCAACTCTTACCCATGAAACATAACTTGATTTTTGAAAGTCATAAGTCCTGCATCGACAATGTGGTAGTGTCAATTCATACCCATGAAACGTAGCTAGTTGTTTGAAAGTCATAAGTCTTGCCTTTATAATGTGATAGTGTCAACTCTTGCTCATGAGATGTAACGTGAATGGAAAAAATCAAAGAAAAGAACAAAAATAATACAAATTCCAGAAAAAAAATATTAAAAAAATAAAAATCAAAGAAAATGTAGAAGTTGAGAGAGAAGGGAAAAAAATAAAGGTTGATAAAAAAAATTAAATAAAAATAAAGGATGAGAAAAATTTGAAAAGAAAAAATAAAATCAAAGAAATTTTTTTTATAAACATAGACGTTGAGAGGTGTAAAGAAAAAAAGTAAGGATTGAGAAAAACTAAAAAGAACAAAAAAAAAGAAAAGAAAAAATAAAAAATCAAAGTAAAAAAAAGTTTAGAGGAGAAAAGGAAAAAATAAGGGTTGATATAAATAAAACAAAAAGAAAAATCAAAGTAAAATTAAAAGGAGAAAAAAAATAAAAGTTGAGAGATATAAATATAAAGTTGTTATCCATTATGAGGATCATTTATGGAATTTACTCCATTGTTCGAGAGAAATTTCATCCAAAAAAAATATTAGTTAATAAGTAAAGGCTATTTTAAGAATGTTTTTTTATTTGGGGCTAAAATTTGAAAGTCACCCCTATTTGGGTCTATTCTTGAGATTTACCAAAGAGAATTGGGTGTAATTGCATAGTTACGTTTAATTTCTTTCCTTTTTGTTTTCATTTTCGTTTCTTTTTATTTTATTTTACATATATTATTTAAATTATTTTTTATTTTTACTCTTTGATTTATTTTTATTTTTAAAATGTATTTTTCTTTTTATATTATTTATATTTCATTTCTTTTCTTGAAAGACAGATGTGTGGCAATACTAGAAGTGATAAGATTAGGAATGAGGGTATTCTGGACAAAGTGGGAGTGTCCTCCGTGGTGGACAAGATGAGAGAAGGAAGATTAGGATAGTTTGAATATGTGAAGACGAAATGTATAGATGCCTAAGTAATAAGGTGTGAGAGATTGGATATAGTAGGGATGAGAAGAGGGTCGAGAGGTAGGGGTAGACCAAGAAAGTATTGGGAAGAGAAGTGATTAGATAGGATATGTGATGACGCTCAAACGACATCCTTGAGGTGTAAGTGATTGTCATCAGTATAGTAACCCAACAGAGGTTGGGGTCGAATCCATAGGGAATAAAGACAAGGATTTCAATACTTGAGAGTGTTAGAAGTCAATTAGGAGTTGACACGTAATGTAAGAAAACATGAAAGTAAAAATTGGGAATTTGTTTGAATGATTTTGAATTTAACAATTTTGAAGCTAGAAATAATTAAGATTAATTAAGTGTTGATGAGACTTGGGGTTAAGCCTTCTTAGGTTTGGATTCATGCATAGGTATTTGATTATTTTTTCAAATTTAGCTAGACGTCATGGGTAGGCTAGATCTAGAATTTTTGGTGTTAATTTGTCAATCAAACACTAAATATCACAAATGGGTTCTGTCGAACACCTCATAAGTGTAACAATTTCTCAAATCTATCGCCTCAGTTAATATTTTTATATCTAAGAGATGTTATTAAATGAACTAATTTAAGTTATTATTTCCATCCATTCCTCACCCATGGATTCCAAGGTAATTGGAGTTTGAAACCCCCAATTCTTCGTTAAAACATGAAATGAATGCAAAACCCATATCAAATAGCTAATTAGGAAGAAAAATAAACAATATCCATGCACTAATCAAAACTTATTCAAGCATAACCCCAATATGAAGAATTAGCTACTCATAGAGAGAGAAAGTAGAGATATAACCAAATTTTCTTTAGATTGGTCCATAGAAATCAAAGAGAATACAATATCCAAGCTTTAATTTCAATAAATTTTCAATAAAACTATTAGTTTTTCACTTAAAGGTCACTCTAATGTTTCTTAGCTCAAGAAAAGTACAATAATAGTTCAATCCTAGTGGAAATGAGCTGAAAACCCTCTTTTTGACCCTAATTTCCCATTTGTCTGATATTACAAAATTGTCACCGCACTATGGATCTGCTTGAGAAGATTCAAAGCAGATTGGGTGCACCTTAGGCACAAATGACACTATTTTTGCCATTCGGGTGGCATCCATCCATGTGAACTTTAGTGCTTTTTTTCTTTCATATTTGACCTCGACTTGAATGGTTTTCTCATCTTCATTTTCAGCCTTTACCTACACAAATGAGCATTACACATGAGATTAGAACCAAATCAATGAGCAACATGATAATTTAATCTTAAAAGGTGCTAAAAAGTCGTCAAATTTATGACTAATCAATCCCCCAAACTTGAACTATTGCTTGTCCTCAAGAAACCAAAAATAATCCAATGAGATAGGATATTTATGACTCAAAATCACCCAAAAAGAAGCCATACTACGGATCTAGGCTAACAAAGCTCAACCAAAGATTTCTTAAACATGTCATGGCAACAAGTAAATCAAGATTTTTCAATAAGCACATACCCATGAAGCAAGGGTGCAAGTTTGTATCAACTGAACATTTCAAATCAAGAAAGCATCTCAAGAGATGACACAAAATTTCTTCACAATGCAACTTACCTTACTCATTTACCCAAATCGGGAGTAAGATATCCCCCTCTTCCCCAAATATCAATGCTGCTAACATGAAAGAGTTAGCTTCACAGATAAAAGACATTTCAATTCTTAAAGAAGCTCAAATAATGAAAGAATGCACACTCACTCTCGCAAAGAAATTCAAGTACAACGAATAGAACCATAGGTTTTCCTTCGTATTTTTTTGCCCCTAATGTAGACTTACCTAGTTTGGAATCACTAAGGTTTTGCGGGCCTAGGTAAAGGTTTAAGGTGCGGGGAGGAATATATGGATCAAGTGACTAAAATATCTCCTTCAACCCAATCGTTTATACCTTTCTACCCTAAAATTTTCAAATTATCCACCTTATTCACCTTCAAATCATATAGTTTGCCTTCTTTAACCTTTAGCTTAGCATTTACAAAACAAATCCAATCCACCATTTTCTTTTTTTATTTCTTTGGCTTTCTTAAGAGATTTTCTAACTTTAAGCTCTTCTTTGCCTCTCATTTGTCTAATTTCTCTTCAAGTTCTATGGTCTAGCTATTCTACTTTATCATCAAACATATCTCATCTCTTAAGCACATAATTTGACAACTTTACATACACCTTTCTTGGTTTATCTTAGCATATCACATTTTTCCCCAAACTAGGAGTTTGAACAACACTTACATTAATCTTACAATTACACAACCCCTAAACTTAGGTTTTCAGCTATATTTCATTTTTTAGAATCCTGCAATGCATCAAAGGAGGTTAAATGCCAAAAAAAAGATTTTCAAAAAGGGTTTAGGTGTTATAACATGGTTATCATTACAAGAATAAAGAAAATTGGGAAAAAGGCTCAAAGAGGTTAACTAAGGAACAATGTTAAGGTGGAAATTTGGCTATGTGACGGGTCAAAAATGACCTTGGGTCATCCTCCAAACCAAGTTTGCATAGTATTTCTCTTTAAATACACTCGGGGAAAGTTCTAGACTATACGTATGCATAAGAATTATTCAAAAAAATCTCACCACATATGGCATCATACTCATAGAGCAAAAAAGTTAGTCTCCCAACTATCACTATTCGAGACTACCCCCGTCGTAATATGGTGTTTAAGGCCATAAGTGACCCCAAGCTAACCTATGAACTGGCACAAACTGTAAATACTGAAAGGAGATAATAAAATACTGTGTGAAATTCATTTAACAAAATATCTTAATAATCAAATCCATAATAAAAGGGGTCTGAAATGCATTGTTGAAAACATAACTAACTATCTAACTGTCTGAAAGCCTCGAAACATGATGAGTTGTTGGTCCAGGTCCCCAACTAACTCTGACTACTGAAATAACCTAAATTAAAATACTATAAAATATGATAAATAGTAAAAATAGTCCTCAATTGATGAGGACTCACCAATGCTGCAGCTGAGTGATACTGGAACGGAGTACGTGCGATCTGGGAACTGAGCGTCCGAACCTATGTTATAAGACTACATAGCTCAAAAGAGAGTATGTGGTTAATACTTTGAATGTACTGGTATACAAGATAAGGACTAGATAATATATACATATATATAATGGTACTGATCATGTAAATCGAATGTAAGACCAAGTAAAACATGTGCTGAAGTAATTTGTAAAACTGAATAACTGATAGACTGACTCTTGATCATGCAATTCTGAACTGGTATAATCTGAATATTGAACTAAAACTGCGGGAGCTAACTATAACCGACATACCCCAATCTGAGAAAAACCAAGGTCCAACTAGTAATCTCAGTTGGATGAGTGTTAGTCCCTTGTCAAGGGTACCAACACTTGCTAGCGTGGATCTACTAATCTAATGTCTCAAAGAAT
This sequence comes from Capsicum annuum, assembly GCF_002878395.1. Lineage (NCBI taxonomy): Eukaryota > Viridiplantae > Streptophyta > Magnoliopsida > Solanales > Solanaceae > Capsicum > Capsicum annuum. Next base: position 138,225,362 of record NC_061114.1, on the reverse strand, counting down.
GGGGGCTTCATGCCTTTACTGACAGTGGACCCCTCAAAATCTATGGTGGCACCGTAGGTTTGGAAATTAGGGACTACTACTAACGACTCATGCCTAACTGATGGGAGAGTTGTCATCCTTATGATTCCTCAATGCTAAGTATTACTCCCAACTAAATGACACTGGTATAATTATTCATTTAACATGATCTGGTACTGATAAGTGTTTATTATGATGATATTTTGAATTTAACAATATAAGCATAATCTATATAACTTGTATCCTAAAAACTGTAACATGCATGATTTTCCTAGGTATCGGGTGTTCATAACCCGCCAACATAGACTAATGCAAACTAATCTTGGCAAATATTGAACAATTCATGGTATGGTAAAATAATGAATAATGCCCCATATTTTGAAAACTAATCATGACATAGAAATTTTTATTATCAAATATTTGGAAGCACAATCATCATGAGAGAATATTTTTTCACAGTTTAGGATCAAACAATTAAGAGGAAATTCATAAAATTTACGGTTAACTTGGAACCCTATAAAAGGAAAAAAAGTTTTACATTTGAAAGTTTAGAGAGTTCTTGGGTTGGGACTCAATGGGTGGATGACACCCACCGATGAATAGCCCACATACCTAAAGTAGAAGCCTTGAAGAAATCTGCTTAAAGATTAGACTTGCTTGAAGAACCTTAGTTTTCTCTTGAGAAAGAGAGGAATCACCTCTTTGATTTCTCTTAGATGGAATTAATGATTATGTTATGAATTAGGGCTTTGGGTCTTTTATATAACCTCTTAGGAAGCCAAAAAAAAATGGATTTGGCTTTTAAGAGAGTGGGAAAAAACATAAAAGTCTCGGGAAAAACATGCTGAAAACTGGGTTCTCGGTCATCATGACCCACCCTATCACTTTCTGAAACTGACTCTGAGTTGTAATCTGAGCTGTAAGCTGAAATCTAGGGTCTGAGGTCCCTTTATAGTCTGAATACAACTTCCCCCTTTTGATTCATCATGACTGACTATGAGTCATAAGATGGAGTCGTAGTTTGAAGCTTGAATCTTGGGTCTTTTACTGGTCGAGCTACGAGTCTTTCCCTATGACTCGTAGTCACTAATTACAAGTTGTGATGTCTGGTCGTAGCCACTGGGCTCAAAACTTGGGGGCCTTCGATGGAGTGACTACGACTACTTGTAACGACTTATCACAAGTAGTAATGACTCATTACCTGAGTCTTCATCGTGACAGTGTGTCGGGCCCTTAAGGGAAATTTTCCATAACTTTTTGCCACAAAATTGGATTAAGGCAAGACTTAAAGCATTATAAAGCTATCTTAGGGAGTCTAGATCTTGGAGAAAAATTTGGGGTATTACAATATCTTCCTCTGGGGATCATTCATCCTCAAATAAAATTTTGAGCTGGAGTTCTAGGAAGACCGATATCATGTATTGAATACTTATGAGCCGAATCATGATTAAATACCTGTATCTGAAAATATAATACATGGACTGAACTAAATTCATGAATACATACTATGACATGAGGATGGTTAGATAGCTGAGATAGAAAATGAGAGAATTAATCTAAAGAACCATTACCTCAAGTTGAATCTAAATTTGTAGAGAAGAGATAGGGACAATTGGCTCGTATATTGCCTTCTGTTTCCCAAGTTTCTCCCTCCAAGGAGTGATTTGTCCATAGAACCTTAACCAAGGCAACTTCTTTATTCCTCAGCGTATGAATTTGAAGGTCAAGTATTTCAATTGATACTTCCTCATAGGAGAGGCTATCTTCTATACCCACACTTTCTAAAGGAATGACAGAAGCTAAATCACCTATGAATTTCTTTAACAGAGAGACATGAAATAGTGGGTGCACTAATGCTAACTCTGCAATCAGCTTTAACTCTTAGGGTACTTTCCCAAAATAGCTCAAAATCCTATAGAGGCTAACATAGTTAGGACTGAGCATCCCCTTCTTACCAAATCTCTTCACCTCTTTTATGGGCAAAATTTTCAGATACATAAAATCACTAACATTAAATTCAAGTTCCTTTCTCCTTACATATGCATAGGATTTCTAGCAGCTTTGAGCTATCTTCAGCCTTTCTTAAATCAACTGAACTTTCTCCATTGGCTCATATATTGAATCTAGACCTATCAAAGCAGTTTTGACAACCTTAAACTAACTAATAGGAGATCTACACCTCCTACCTTAGAAAGCCTCAAACAGATCCATCTGGATACTGGAGTGATAACTATTATTATAGGAAAACTCAATCAACGATAAGTGATCATCCCAATTAACCTTAAAATTGATAACATAAGCCCTCAATATGTCCTCTAAGGTCTGGATGGTCCTCTCAGCATGAACATCCATCTGTAAGTGAAGATTTAAACTAAGATAAACTTGGGTTCCAAGACCTTTCTAAAAATCTTTTCAAAAATGAAAGGTAAATTGAGTACCTCTATCTAAAATAATATTCGACAAAACTTTATGAAACTTTGCCAGCTCCCTGAGATAGAATCTAGCATAATTCTAGGCTAAATACGAATTGTGAACTGGCAAGAAATAGGCTGACTTGGTTATTCTGTCCATGATGACCCAGATTGAATCATGTTGACGATGCATGTCATGCCCAATTTTTGCCAACATTAAAAAGCCATGACTCATGGACTCTAAAAGAATTGAAATTGATACAGAGTCGCCACCTAATTTTTAAGGAAAATAAGGAGACCTATTTATTTATCAACATGTGTAAATAACATTTTAACCTGCAAAAAACCAAGTAAGATTCTAGGTAAGGGTTCAAATTATCCTAAAGGAAAGGAGTTAGGCACCCTTCATAATCCATAAATGTGATACCGGATTAGACTAAATTTATCAAAAAAAGAGGAGGTATATTTAAAGTAATGTAAAAAGTGTATGTATTAAGTATAAAATAATTATTTAAAAAAATATAAATGTTTAAAATTCTGTAAAGATATATGTATATTAAATATATAAATAAAAGCTATTGTTTTAAAAACATGTAAAAGATATGTATAAAAATATATAAATTACATGTGAAAAGGAAAATTATTTTATGATGTACGAAAAGAAATGTATTTTGATGTGCCATGAAAAGAAAAGGTATTCACAAGTAATATATTATATGATTAAAATTATGAAAAAGTAAATTTATTTGAGAAGAAAAGACTACATAGTATGTGAATCACTTGATTAACTTGATTCTTTTATGTAAATATTAACGGCCTAAGATTTGCCCAAAAGCGATGACATTATGTAAATAAAGAATATCCCCGTCTGGCACCCACAAAGTAAAGTTTCCACTATCTTTGATGTACAATTATACAAACGAGAAATAAACTACAAATATAAAGCTTGAAAAATATGTATAAGTGCTTGATAAAGTAATAAAATGAACAAATAATCATAAAAGTAAGTGAAATTATGTGCACACACATGTACATATAGATGTATATATAAAAATAGAGTTTTGTTATAAAGTGGGCTCGAATTAAGTTTTAGACTCGTCATGGCTACGAAGTGTTTGCTAGACTAATCGGACATCCTAAATCGCCTTGCCAAGATAAAAATCATAAAACCTTTTGTGTTGTCATGATGTTATAAAAGTTTTGTCACTGCCCGTATTTATTTTGTTTTATTACATATTTTTATACGTAATACAACAACAACATACCCAGTGTATTCCCACCTAGTAGGGTATTTGTATACGTAATGTCTGTCTTTTATTAAGGAACACCTTGAAAACCGACAGGAGTTTCTTCATTGGCCATGTGTTTATTTTGATATGAAATAAGTACATTTGAAAAATAAATATCCATCTTTTGTAATGGGATGGCCTCAAATATCCGACGGAGAGATAATATCATCGGCTAAGTGTCGGCCGTTGATAAAAAATAATAAATTTGCGAAAATAAAGTCCGTCTTTTGTAATGGAAGGGGGGAGGGGTGTCCTCATATATATGATGAAGAGATAATGTCATTGGTCATGTATTACAGTCCCAAAATCAGTCAAGGCTGATGCGTGCCAAATGGCCATCCTAGATTTTAAAGACATGATTCGAGGACAACATGTGAAGAACCCAATTATGGTCACAATGAGGGGAAGAGAGAATACATGGAGAGACCATTTTGAGCACTCCATAAGGAAAAACCGTGTGTGAAAGGTGGCTTGTGGGTTTGCATTGATGCTTACCCGAGAGTCTAAGGGAGTTAATGATTTTGAAGCTTGAAGAGCCACGATTTTGGAGCTTGGATGAGGCGTCCCTTATTAAGGGTATTTTAGGGATTTCACATACTCAAGTTATACTCTATAGGTGCCCACCCTTCATTACTGGTGTTTTGGTATTTTATCCTTCAATTGTAATAAGACTATATATAGTCCCTTAATAGGTCTTTCATCCTTAGTTGATTATTGATGATGAAAAGATAACATTGAAACATTCCTCTCAAGTGTGAGAGTAGTATCCCACCGTAACTAGGGTTTCCCAAGTGTAGAATCACTTGTATTGCATTTTAGGCTTGAGACGTTGGTTCTTGAGGAGGTAACGTCCCTCTTGTGTCACCGTAAGAGTTTGGTGATTGTTTATGTAGGTGTTAGGGGTCCTTGAATTTGACATATTCTAGGGTTCTTAGGACTTATACTCTCTTCAAACTATCTATCCCTTTCATTTTATTGCAAAATCATTTGTATTGTTCTTGTGTTTGGTTTATGTTGTTTGTTTCATAGTGTTATGTCCGTCTTGTTATTCATGAGTGTTGGCTATTTTGTGTCTTTTTTGGTTGATTTTGTATCATTTTCTATAAGAGAAAGGGTTGATTTTGGTCTGACAAAATCAATCTTGGGCTTGTAAACTTGAAAATAAAAAAAAAGGTGTCAGAAAACTTAAAATCGCAAAAAAAGGCAAACTGTCCCAATTTTTGTTAAGGCCATAATTTGAAGCCTAATTTTATTTTGTTTTTTGTGTGTTTTGTTGTTTCTAGTGTTAGTCCCTTCTTCACTAACACTAATGGAGTCAAAATCTAAAATTTAAGCAATTTTTGAGTTGTGTTTGGATTTTTGGCAGATTGTTGTTGTTGTGGATGAAGCCATGTGTATTGTTGTTTTGGTGTTATTTTTGATGCTTGGTTTTTGAATATTTTATCTTAGACATATGTTGTTGATGATTAGGGGTCCAATGCACACCTAAAACTCCAAAATAAATAATTCAAAGGAGGTGTTCTTGGTGTTCTTCACCATCTTCATGTTGTGTTGATGAAGGTTCTTCAATAAGGGGTTGTTTGATATGAAATTCAAGAGAAATAATTTGTTTCTGTTGGAAACATTTCCAAGACAACACAAAAGAGGAAAATAGACAAATGGCTTCCAAAAAGCATTGTTACCAAAAAGGAGTAAGAGCACTTTTCAAGATTGGCTAAAAAAGGAACGGAGAGAAGACTTGTCTTGCCAAAAGAGTGCAAGTGGGTCAACCTCTTTGAATCTTACAAAGGAAGCCTAAGACCTTGTTTGTCTACCTACCCTAGCCGAAATTCCTCTCATTCTTGTGAAGATTGAACAACTAAATTTAGGAACAAGAAAAAATTCCAACTTCAACGATGTTTCGCGGCTAATAGTGGACTGCCATATTATCATAGGCTCAAATTTTGGAATTCCTATTTCTTCCTTATTTTAGTTGGTTTCAATTTTGTTGATTCTAGTACTAATTGGCAAACTAGTAATTACCTACTAAGTTGTAAATTAGTTTTCAGTACGTACATTCGTGTTTACGTTTGTTGTGTGCTTTTGTCTTTTTTGAATTACTGTTAGTTCTTCTATCAAGTTTGACAATCTTTGTTTGAGTTTTAATCCAAAATCTATTTCAGACAAGAGCAGACTCACCTCTCAACTCCTCGTGAACTATAAGCCGACTTGCAACAATTGTTAGACCAAGTGTGAGGTGATCAAAAGAGTGAGAGTGTGGTGAGGATAATATGAGCTAACTGTTTGTTATCTTTGTTTGTTGTTGTCTTTTACTAGGTACCATAGATAATAATTCTTTCAAGGACCCTTTTGAAGAATTCAACTGGAACCTTGAAAAGCTACACCAAATTTTTAGTTCCCCAAATCGAATCCCTCCACTTACTCCTAATGACTTGAATCGTCTTGAAGCTATCAAATGTGATTGTGAAAGACGAGAAAGAGAATAGGTTCCATACGTTCCACTTAATCAAGTGGGCTGCCATGATGCACACCAACGTGAAGGCTTCTCATGTGAGCTTCAAGGTAATAATACTATCTCCTACACTCCTATAAATATAGAATGTTGTGATATGGCAGTAGTAGCTAAGTGGGTGTAGTTGCTGGTTTGCCTAGAGAAGAAGTGCATGAGTCTTCCCTTTTTTATACTCATGGTATTGCTAGGTTTCATGGTGATAAAAATTTTGTTTTAATTGCACAAGTACTAGCTAATCCTATAAATGACCGAGTTGATTCGTCTCATGAGATTAACTTGTGTCCACCTTGTGCTAACACTTGTCACATGAATGAGTTCTCATTGCCAAGTAATGAGAGTATTTACATACTAGTTGACCCTTAAGTGTATGTTAGCATAAGGTTTGCCAATAAATAGTGAGGATGTGTACAGTGATCATCTTACTCATAAATATGAACCACTACTTGAGCATGTGTGTGATGTGTTTAATGAATCTCAAGTTAGTGATTATGTTAATAGAGTTGATCATGAGGATGAAATTGATTCTTTGAGCATATTGTGTGATGAAAGCATTATTACTAGTTGTGCTCATAGAATTCATAAAAATGAAAATATTGGTCAAAGGGAAAGAAGTGAACCCATATGTATAATTTTTGGTATGGACTATAATATTTGTTTGGCTCATAGGGATAACCATGTGTTTAAAACCTCTTTGAAACTTGATAATGATTGTTTAGAGAGTGAAGGTTCCAAATCTTCTCGTGGGATAGAACACTCTCTCTTTAGGTATAATATCTTATTTGAAGATGGTCTAATCACTCTAATAAACCTAGTGGTAATAATGATGTTGAAGGTATAGCTTGTATTGAAGTCTATAGCCTATATACCAACTTGCTATGGTATGACAACATTCCTCCTAAAGATGAAAATCTCTTTTTGAAGTAAGAGAGTACTCTTAAGGGTAAGAAATGTATAGTCATTCTTGAAAACCTGAGGGCAAAGGTGTCATTGACTCCTTGGGGTAATATTTCTAAATGTGCATCCCTGCTTGACACACTTATGCTTAAATTGCATAAATCCTAACTTGTGGCTGCCAAGTTGTTTATTTGCTTGAAAGGAAGAATGTGTGTGTGCTTAAATGCTTTGTCTTCGTCCGTGCATGCCTTTACACTTGATTCCTTTCTATACCACCTCTTTGCTTATGATGATGTACATGCTAGTCTTGGAATTACCTTATTAAGAGGTAGGATATTTGTTGGTTGGTCCACTTGTTTGAGTGACATTTCTATATGTTTTCCGTACACTTCAACTTCAATGGAGACACCATTCTTGATGTGGACTACTAAAGAGAAGAAAGAACACTTGTGTCTTATGGATCATATAATGAAGGTAATCTTATCTCTGGAAATTGATGCTGCTGCTAAGAATTTGGTAGTTTTATTATCTCTTGGTGATTGTCATAGCCACTCCCTTTGTGACATTGTTACTAAGTTTTTCATTTTAAAAAAAGGATTAATGGTTATATTTCAAGTGTGTACCACCTTGGCATATTGATGTTATTTGTTGTACTAACCCTAACCCTCATACCATGAGGATTTTATGCTTGTTCATCCTTTCTTTGATTTTGTAAGGTGTAGATTTAAGATCGAATCCTTTTCAAGAAGGGAAGGGTGATACGAGTCAAATGGCCGTCCAAGCTTTTGAAGATATCATTTGAGGCCAACACACGAAGAACTAAATTATGGCCACAATAAGGGGAAGAGAGCATGCATGAAGAGACCATTTTGAGCATTCTATAAGGCAAAGACGTGTGTGGAAGGTGGCTTTAGGGCTTACCTTGATGCCTACCATAGAGCCTAAGAGAGTTCACAATCTTGAAACTTGAAGAGCCATGGTTTTAGAGCTTGGAAGAGGCGTCCCTCATTAAGGGTGTTATAGGGATTTCACATGCTCAAGTTACACTCCATAGGCTCCCACCCTTCATTAAGGGTGTATTGGTCTTTTGTCCTTCAATTATAATAAGACTATATATGGTCCCTTAATAGGTTTTTCATCCTTAGTTGATTATTGATGATGAAAAGATAATATTGAAACATTCTTCTCAATTGTGAGAGTAGTATCCCATCACAACTAGTGCTTCCGAAGTATAGAATAACTTTTGTTGCATTTTTAGCTTGAGATATTGGTGCTTGAGGAGGTAACATCCCTCTAGTGTCACTGTAAGAGTTTGGTGATTGTTTGTGTAGGTGTTAGGGGTCTTTGAATTTGACATATTCTAGGGTTCTTAGGACTTATACTCTCTTTTTTCAAACTATTTATCCCTTTCATTTTATTGCAAAATCGTTTGTATTGTTCTTGTGTTCGGTTTGTGTTGCTTTATTCATAGTGTAATGTCCATCTTGTTATTGTTGAGTGTTGGCTGTTTTATGTCTATGTTGGTTGATTTTTTATCAAAGGCGAAGCAAATCTATCTATACAGTGAATTTTTTGGGTGCAAACCGACCCAAGATTAACATTAACAGTAACAAAATATAGCAGCACCATATCATGATAAAATGGCAAAAACAAAGAGCAGAATCATAACAATAATAATAAAATATCAGTGAGCAAGAATCAACAATGAAGAAAATATTAACAATAAACAATTATAGTAATTAAAGACGAAGGGAAAATCCAAAACAGTGTTGGTGTTGGTGTTGCTTCAACGACGGATGCCGAAGCAACACCAAAAAATTAGAGAACGGCCAGATCTGGCCAAATTTTGGGTGAATAGTGGCGGGAAGGTTTTTTTCTTGTCATCCAATGATCAAATACGACAACGGTAATGAAGATCGGGAGAGAGATCTGGCGGCATCGATTTTGCTGCTGTTGGTGTCATTCACTGGTTGCCTGGTGGCTAAAGTCGGTGATGATAGCGGGAAGAAGGGAAAAGGGAAAATGAGCAGGCCGGTTGGCTTGTCGATGGATCTGGTTTGGAAGTTACGATTTATGGTCACCGGCCATCCAATGATTAAACTTGGAGATCGGCAGTGAGGCGTCGGAGAGAGAGAAAGGAGTGGGTGTTAGCGGCAAAGTCTTGGTGGTGGTGGCTGGAGCTCTGACAATGGTGGCAGTGAAGGGAAAACGAGAAGAAAAAGTTGATTTATTTTGTGTGAATGTGTGAATCATTTGTGGTGTGTGTTTTTTGTGTTTATTGTGTATATGTGTGTTGGGTATTTAAAAAGGAAAAAAGATAATAATTTTTTCCAATAAATTCCTTAAATTTTGGGTAGTAGGTAAAATAAAGTCAAAAGTGATAAAAAGTGATGAGAATTTAATTTGACCGATTTGTTGCTCTGTGTATTAAAATAAGTCGGCTACTAGTCAATCCCGAATTTGATCCAATTAAGCAAAACATGCGAAAATTCAAGCCGGACTTATGTTAGAAGATCAAGGAAGAAGTGACGAGGCAAATTCAATATAAGGTTGTGGAGGCCACAAGATATAAAATATACCTAGACAATATTGTCCAAGTAGACTGTATTAAATAAGGTACAAAAATAAAAATATCGATATATATAACTACAGAAAAATGTAAACAAATATAACTATCTTTAAAAAAATGTAGTACGCTATAAACAATTAAAATTATAATATGTAAAAAGAATTATAGTGTTATGTTATGTATGTATGTAGATGACTGTGAAAAAATATTAAAATGATAATAAACTGATAAAAACCCTGAAATTTACAAAATTAAGGATAATTATGTAAAATTAAAATATGACATTAAATTGGTAAAAATTCTAAAATTATAACAATTATCAATAACTTGTCGGATGTGACAAGATATTATTGTCCGATCCTTCTCAGATGGAACAAGACATTGAATTATTATACTGTACAAAAATAATTGATCTGACTCAACATTTATGGACTGTAAAAAATATAGAAATTGATTTGTAAGTATGGAAAAATGTAAAGAATAGTGAAAATATTGAAAAAATGTAATTAATTTGAAAATATTATAAAAATGTAATGTCATGTCGTGTATATGTACAGATGAATGAAAAAAATGTTAAAGACGATAATAAATTGATAAAAAATCCCAATTTACAAAGAACTTATAAATATTAAAAATGTGAAAGTAAATTGATAAAATCCTAAAGTAAGGATGAATATCAATAATTTATTAATAATTGTCAAAAAATGTGAAAATTATATTTTGTGCCTCATTAACGATCAGGAAGCCTGAAGACATTAATTTAAGCCTGGAGAGCCAAAATTGGGTGTCAACAGTTGCCCCTTTTCGTTTGAAGTCGATGTAGAAGTTTTCAAATGAAAACGTTGACGTGTAGCCAATCCCCAGCAGATTCGCCATTCTGTTATGCCCTATTTTGGCCAAGGTTAAACAAAACATGACTTATGGACTCTAAATGAATTGAAAACTTATACAGTCGCCACCTAATTTTTAAGGAAAATAAGGGAACCTATTTATTTATTAACACGTGTGAATAATGTTTTAGTCTACGAAAAAATAATTGAGATTTCGGGTAAGGGTTCAAATTATTTTGAAGGGAAGGAGTTAGACACCCTTCAGGATCCACAAATGTGGTACCCAACTTGACTAAATTTATCAAAAAGGGAGGAGATATATTTTAAATAATGTAAAAGGTGTTGGTATATTAAGTATAATTAATTCTTTTGAAAAATATAAATACTTAAACTATGTAAAGGTGTATCTATTAAGTATATAAATAAAACCTATTGTTATGAAAACATGTAAGAGATATGAATAAAATGTACAAATTACATGTGAAAAAAGAAAAGTATTTTGTGATGTATGAAAAGAAAAATATCTTTGATGTGCCTTGAAAAGGAAAAGTACTTACGAATGATTTTTACTTGATTGAAATTATAGAGAAAACAAAGAATCCTTTGAGTAGAAAGCTACACAATATTTATAATGTAAATATGTGAACTAATTGATTAACTTAATTCTTTTATAAAGTATTAACGACCTAAGCTTGCCTAAACACATATTAATGTATATATAAATAAAGAATGTTCCTATCCGACACCCTAAAAAGTAAAGTCTTCACTATGTTTAATGTATACAATTATAAGAAAATGCAAATATAAAATTCTCCCTTGAATGTCATTTTTTGGCAAGTGTTTTCGAGAACCTATACAAATACGTTAGTGACAAAGCAAAATAAATTAAAAGGCTATGTGTACATATATACATTAAAATAGAAATTTTTTATTAAAACGTGGGCTCAAATTAAGTTTTAAATACACCATGGCTATAAAGTGGTTGCTCGATTAATGGCCCATCCTAAATCGTCTTGCCAAAATACAAATCATAAAGCATTTTATGTTGTCGTGATGTTATAAAGGTTTCGTCATTAACCAAATTTATTCTATTTTTATTACATATTTGTATACGTAATGTTCATTTTTTATTTGGAAAGGCCTTGAAAATTGACGAGGCTCTTGACTGGCGGAGCGACTGAAAGGTAATAGACTCTCAACCGACGGGGGTCTCAAAAAGGTAGCAGCCTCTTGACTGGCGAGGCTACTTGAAAGGTGATAGCCTATCGACTATCGGGGCTATGAAAATATAAAAACCTCTCGACTGGTGGGGCTTTGAAAAGGCAATAGCCTCTCGACTGGTGGGGCTATGATAATGTAAAATCTTCTCGACTGGTGGGGCTTCTTAAACGGTAATAGCCTCTCAACTGGTGGGGCTGCGAAAATGTAAAATCCTCTCGACTAGTAGGATTGTCTTAATCTTTTCTTTATTATTTCTACCTTATCTATTGAAAATATAATTATTTCTTTTTTATTTATCGAAAATACAATTAGTTCTACTGTGTCTTCTGTATTTTTTATATTTTCTAACTTTTGTGTAATTTTTTTGCTTCCTTCTATCCAATCAGTTTTCTTTTTTATTTTATTAATAACTCTTTTTGCTCTTACTTTTTGTTTACATGGTGTTGTAAACCACCAATCTGTTTTAGTTATTATATGTGGGTATAATTTATCTAAAAATGGAATTCCTAAAAGCATATCTAAAAATGGAATTCCTAAAAGCATATCTTTTGATGTTAGTTCATAATTATAGATTTCTTCTATCGTTATTATTTTATCCCATATCTACATTTTTACATTCTTAGCTTCATATGTAATTAAACTTTCTTCATTATCCTTTGACTACTATTGGTGTTTTTAATTTATCCCATTTATTTTTCGGTAAATAGTTGTATCTACATAAGTTTGCTTCTGCTCCTGTATATATTATAGGTGTATAATACCTATGATAATATCCTACTACTATTATTTTTACAAGTACGTATATTTTCATGTCATGTCAAAGTTCTTTTTATGAATAATTTCTCTTTATTATAAGTTATAGATAATTGTGTATGTTCTATATTGTATGATTTTTCTTGTTCTAACCATTTTATTCCTAATATTATATCTACTTTTTGTATTTCTTCTTTTATTTCAAATTCTATTTTCATTTTTTCTAACTCCAATTATTATTTCTTTTTCTGCCGTATCCTTAATGTTTATTAGACTCCTTGGTAGATCTGAGCATATATTACTATTAGATTTTATTTCTTCACTTTTTACTTGATATTTTGCTATATAATTTTTTTCTTGTCCCGTGTTTAAGAGTATTAAATATTATTTTTAATTTATTGTTCCTGTTATGTAATATTGATTTAAATTAACTGGAAGTTGTTTCATAACTGGTTCTTTTTTATGAGCTTGATGATTTGGTTTTTCATGAGCTATTTTTTTATGTACTTATTCTATCATTTATTATTTCTAAATCTTCTTCTATATTTATATTTTTGTAACTATAATCATTATTATCAATTGTTTTTACAAATTGTTCAAAAGGACTTTCTATTTGTATTTTATTAATTTTATTTTTTTTCCTGTTATTTTATGTTTTGTTGTTAATACATATAGATTTTTACATCTTGCTGTAAATATTTTACTTCCTGGGGTTAGTTCTATTCCTGATATTTTCCAATATAATACTAATGATTTATCTATATTTTTATCTGTTTTTGCTACTGAATAATTCGTACTTATTATAAATTTAAATTTTTGGTATATTAAATTTTCTTTTATGGCAGTTATTATACTTTTTTCTATAGGTTTTATAATTCTATCATCTGCAAAATATAATTCTATTGGTGTATCTATTCTTTCTCTAAAACATGCTTTTATTAATATCTCTGTTCCTCCAAGGTGTATGTATTTTATTGGGTCTTTGCTTTTTATGTCGTTTATTTCTTTATTAATTAGTCTTTTTGTTACTAGTGGTATACTAGCTCTTCCTTTTGCATATCTATAGTCTGTTACATGTTCTTTTTGGCTTACTACGTAGTATTCTTCCTTTGTTCTACTAAATATATTTTTTATTGTTGGTATTTTAAATATTCTTTCTACACTTAAGCCTAACTCTTTTCCTTTTATTTCATCAAATATATTATTATCAAATATTATTTTTTGATCAGTTCCTACTTCATTTAAATATTCTTCCTTTGTTATTATTTTTATATCTTCTTCAGTCATTTGGTTCATTTTTATATCTTCTTCAGTCGTTTGATTCATCTAATTCACTATCTATTTCATTATCTGTTTCATTCTCCGAAATTTCATATATACTATCTTCACTTTCTAATTCATAATATATATAATCTATCTGCATATATTCTATATTTTCTATTTTTATTTTTGATATTTATTTCTCTTTTGGGGTTTTTAGTAATTTACAATCTCTAGCTAAACGTCCTAGTTTTCCACAATTATAACAAGTACATTCTTTTATAGATTTTTTTTTCCTATATGGTCTTTTATGTTTATAATTTTTTACATAATATCTTTTTCTTGGTTTCTTATACTTAT
>NC_061114.1:137829250-137833013 GCF_002878395.1 Capsicum annuum | reverse complement strand
GTACGGGTAGATTTTTATTATAGGCTGGCAATAACCATGTGGCGTAGTATCAGAGACTTCGACCTTTGTGGCACACTTGGGTTGGGGGCTTCGTTGCAAAGTTAATGAAAGTTTCCATATAGCCCATGGAATTTTTCAGAGTTATAGGGCATATCACATAGTGCAAAAGTAACATAGATTTCACAGGGTTGTGATGATTTTTACAGAGTCTTTAAAATGCCCATGTGAATTCTTACTATATGATATACTCATGAACTATTTTAAATTTCCCTCATATATTTTGAATAATAAATGATTATTTTGGATATGCTCTGCGTACCAGTACATTTGTATTAACCCTCCTCCCCTATCTCTCAGGTTCTGAGGCTTAGTCTAGGGGTCTAGATAAATAGTAGATAATTCAGACAGCTAATGAAATTATATAGTGGTGAGTCTTCTCTATTCCAGAAGTCCCGTCTTTTTAGATTATGTCACTTATTTCAGTTTTGGTCTACTGGGAGCCTTGTTCCAGTTTTAGATAGTTGTCAAATTTTCATGAAGTAGAGATGTTGCATACTGAGTCAGATGTTATTTAGATGTAGTTGTTTTACAGTTTCCATACTTATATTGAATTCAGAATTGACCATGGTTTCGTAAAAGATTATATTTTTGTATCTTCTTTTGTTAAATGAATTTTATGAATGATTAATTAATAGAGAGGGGAAAACTTGGTATCAAAGCACGGTTCATGGTTCCAGGGTGTCTGTGAAATCGCATCGGGCAGAGTCTTATTTATGGGTATGTACTGTGCCATACTTATAAGTAGGAGGATACTAGGTGTTTAGGAATATTTCCCTTTCTTCATGTTTTAGTTCATGCTATTGAGCCAAAATATTTCTCTTCCATACTCTAATTCGTGCTATGGTATCCCCATACAACAATAAAGTCATCCCAATTCTTTCCTTACTTTAATGTGTTCTGATATGTCTCCTTGTGGAAGTGATTCAGGTGCAAAAATCTTGAATCTAAATGGTATAGCCCTTTTGATTGAGCCATATAAGATTTTGAGATTGTGCAAGGACTAGAGAAGAGTCTGTTAGTGTTTCAGAGTGTATTAATTTTTGTGTGAACTTTGATTCTGATGAAATCTTGCTTTTGAGACTGCGGTATTAAGTGTATTTAGTCCCTTTCCAAAAATTTTATGTTGCAAATGTCATGCTTATGAGGTAATGAGGTATAGAAGAATATTGGAACTGTATTTCCACCCGAATAATAGTATAAGTTAAAGTGATGATGTCATGACCTATTGGTAGTGAGATTAGACCAAGAAGTTTGTGATAAAAAATCACAAGGTTAGAAATCAGAGTGAGGACGGCTTTAGTGTAGATAAATGTGTTTAATTGAATAATTGATGTTTGAGGATGATTTACCCCTTTATAGTGATAGACTAATGTGCTAGCTAGTAACATCTGTGGATTGTATGGTAGTCTATAGGGGGAGTGTTTGACTAAGATTTTTACTCATACAGAGTAAGATATGTATTCTTAGATCATTGATTATTGTGAATGAAGTTTTTATCTCTTATAACCTTGTTATCGCTGTGTTATTGAAAAATCAAAGTCTAGTGGAGCCGTGTGGGATCTATTTCAATTCACTAGCAACTTTTTGTCTATCTTGATTATTCTTGTGTTGGATAGAACTAGGGGTTTAGAGGCGTAATGGCAAAAAAAGTGGTAAGGGAGATTTAGTGAATGTACATATAGCCGAATCTTTTGGCATGAGATTAGGTTGTATTAAAGTGATATGTCCTCATGTTAGTAGAAGGTAGAGAAGGAGTTATTAGCTAAGTTGAGTTATTGTTTGCTTGAAGTATAGATTAGCCAATAAGTTATTATTATAGACACAAGGTTGTTTGTGGAATTTGAAGTTAGTCTAAATGTACGCTTGGGTAAGTAAGTGTGATGTGAGAAAGCCGTATAAGTAGATAAGATTGCATGTGGTGATAATGTAAGATTAAGGTTGACCATGTCTATTATGTGACTCTACCCCCTTGACCTTCTTTCCGTTGGTAGTTGTAAACTCGTACTACTTGTTAGAAGGTATGTAGTAGATTTTCAAGGTATTTGGGTATAATGTCCCAATTTGATTGACTAGTATGTTATGTTGCCTTTCTCATTTGTGGTGGATGATTGATGCTAGACTGTTGGCTTTAATTTAATGTAGGATGTGGATGTAAGAATAGTGGCTTAAGATTAATGATTAGTGTTTTGTTAGAATTGTGTGTCGGTTGGTCTATAAATCATGCTTAGCACTAGACATTAGGTTTGAAGAATTGATAGCCATTAAGGTAGTTGTGCTGATTGCTACAGTAATGATACCGGTTTTATGGAAGTAATCTAATAGGATTGAACAATGTATGTAATAGATTAAGTTTATTTAATTTGTAACAAAGTATGATGTTGTATGTATGAGGTAGAAGTATTCCCAAGGTGATATGGAGTTGCGGCATTTTCTAAGACTATTACATATTTCATGTGGCTAGTAGACATAGTAGTACCGTTGAGTTTCTAGGTGGAGAAAGACTAGTAGTATGATTCATCAAAGGCTTGGTGATATCCATGTTAATTGTTATGATCTAAGTTTGAATTTTGAAGGTTGAACCAAAAGAAATAAGAGTTGAAGCACTATAGGGTATGCACTCCGAGTATGGGAATACTCATGGGGATTCGGAGTTAGTAGTGTTCAAGTATTATGTGATAGAATATTGGGGGCTATTGAAAGATAGAGTGTGTCCCAGAAGGTAGGGTTAGCAGTGGGTTTTCCCCTTTTAGGTGGAGCTACTTGGGTTAAGTCCTATTAATTGTAGGTATTGTCGTATTCTAGACCTCAGAGTGCAGTGAGTGTAGTTCAGTTAAGAGTATAGTAAGGGATATCTCAAACTTAAGATGATGGCTTAAAGCTAAAAGGGAGATCATAAAACAAGTGATCAAGATAGGCTCTCAGATTCTAGTAGTGATGTCAGTATGATATAGAACATCAGGAAGTGAGGGTGAGGATCAACCCATTGTTACCTCAGAATTTTTCAGTTATCCCAATACTTACTCATTCCTTACATTCTAGTTCCACGATCAAAGTTCCTGTTCATGTATATGAGAGAGAATCACATGCTCTTCAAGTTCTAAAATGAGGAGTTCCAGTTCATTTTGTAGTTGGAATCACATTCCATATGTTATGAACTTCAAATTGAGGTCATGCAGCTCTTGACTCGTGTATTCACACTTTATAGTGTTCTTAGTTCCCATAATTTATTCCATACACTTTCTGATTGATGAGATTCAGCTAATAGTCATGTATGACCCATTTCAGATCACTATGATGAATCCCTGATGTTCATTTGCTATTCTTTCGACCTCAGTTAAGTGTCGTGTCTCGTATAATATCCTCCCATGCTTCAAGGTCCTATGTTCTAATCTTTTATCATATTATGCTTGTTTTAGATAAGGACATAAGTGTGGAGTATGATTTGGGGTGAAGTCTTTGATATATGTGATAGTTAGTGGAGATTTATGTATATGTTCTTGGGGTAGCGCATGGGAGTTATATTGATAGTGTATTAGAGAATACATGAAGTATGTCCTTATGTATCTTTCCCTTGGAGTTCATATGTGGTTTTTAAGGTAGGCTTGAATGATATGTTGGGATTTAAGTGGAGGAACGCTATATGCGGTAGTGAACCCATAGTGAGAGTTCAGAGTTGTTCATTGAGGTGGTAAAGCACGTTATG
>NC_061114.1:137666822-137826250 GCF_002878395.1 Capsicum annuum | reverse complement strand
TTTCAGGCTAAGAGTTTCTTGAACTCATGCCTTCTTTGGGAAACCATCTAACCCTCTTTAAGCCCCTTTTTCAAACTCTATCAAAGCATGCAGGCTATGAAAACATACTCTTAAAATATGCTTTAAAAATTTACTCTGAAAATATGATCTGTTATGCCATAAATACATATGGTATGCCATACCATTGACTTGCAAGTCATATCTCTGAGCCATTAATAGTCTATCATACATATTTGTTTTCAAAACACATGTTTTGGGACCACCATTTCAATAATTCAATTCAAAGAACTCTTTCTCAAACCTCATGTAAACACATGTAAGGAACTCATCTTTGTCAAGCTTTTCAATAGTATAATCTAAGGTGGCCATGTCAAAGTTCTCAATTCAGATGCAATTCTTTGGTCATGTCAAAGTTGTCAATTCACATGAATTTCTTTCTCTTAAACAAAAGAACACATTTATATCAAGAAACACCCTCTCAACAATTTTAAATCATGCTCAAACGCTATAATATTGCAAAAACAACTTTCAAAATCATAAAACCATAATATTTAATTCAATACAAGAGAGGCAGTTCATAATTCATGCTCTCAACAATCTTAAATCTGAATTTCATACATATACATATATATGTAAATTAATTTAGGGGACAAGACCACAAGGCCAAAGCAATACTAGCATTGAAAGTTTTGAAGTACATAACCAATAATATAGGTTTCAAAACCCCCATAAAATACATGCATCAAAACCTTAAAATCATGCTTTGACAATTTCAAGACCATGAAGTTTTTAGGATAAACCCCACATACCTCTATTTTGGAGAATAATGAATGATTCTTGAAGCTTACACATTGGGGATTTCAAATCTCTAATTAGCTTCAATAACTCACGATTGAACCTTGAATTATTTCGGATTCTTGTTTGACACCCTAGAGAGCATTCTTGATGAATTTTGGTAAAAGTGTATGTATTTAGGTGTATTTGGGATTAAATACTGTGATTGGATGGGTTTGGGGCCATGGAAAATGTCTAGTTTGACCTTGGAATTTAAAATCTAGGACTAGAACATCGTAAAAGGCTTCTCCGCGATGCGCTAGAAATCACAGCAAGCTACTGGAATTGACAATTATTGATTTAAGGCTCATCGTGATGCGGTGGCCAGTCAATCGGGAATGCTGACACTAAAAATGCTCTAACTTCTTCACCGAGTGTCTGTTTTAGGAAAATCTGGTATCGATGGAAAGCTAATTCAAAGTCTTTCATTTGATATATGGTAGGTAACTCAGTTCATTATATATAAGGAGCTATGATCGATTGAAGTTGACCTAAGTTTTTGACGCTCACTAAAACTCGAACGATAAGAAAGCTTTAAACATGACCTTGAGTTAAGGGACCATTATGATCTCAATTCAAGATCAAATAGGTTACAACACTACATACTTGATTAACATGAAAAATTGGCATAGGATTTATGGCTTTTGGATCATCTATGCATAGAAATGATGGTTTTCATTCTATCCTGAAACACAGGGTATTACATAACCATGTGAGAGTTAATATGTAGCTAAGACTACTAAAAAGTACTGACCATGCAACGCTAAACGTATATCACTTAATTGAGCTAGGATCAAACTTGGGTACTAAATTTTGTAACTAAATAACTGATAACTTAAAATTGTGGTCACATAGGACTAGACTGAGTTTTGTACAGAATACTAAAACTGAGATTGTAGGAGGTATCATCTAACCGACATGACCCAATAAAGACTGAATGGGGTCCAACCTATAACCACAATTACAAGGGTGTTAATACCATTCCACTGGTACTAACAATGGTTGGGTAAACCCTAATCTGGCAGGAAGACTCATGGAATATAAGTGTAAGTCAACCCTAATCTGGCAGGAAGACATTTCAACCTACACTGGCTACATAGTTATTTAACTTAGAGACTGTTACTAAGGGTTACACCCTAAGCTAGCAGGAGTGCCTCAATCCTTGGATTCGCTCGGTGCTGAATCCTACTCCCAACTAAATTGACACTGATCTTTAGACTGGCTAAGCTTGACTGAACTCACACTGACCAAATAAACTAATCGAATACTACTATTCATAATACAACTGGGACTATTCTATAACTATCAAAAACTATGTAAACAACTAACTTTTGGGTAATCATTACCCCAGGACTTGTTAACATTGATGATAGAACCATGCAATAACTTTAGAATCAAGACAAGTAATCACTATTCAAAACTTATTCATCTAGACATTTTGTCAAACAAATGATCGGAATAATCTTGTACATGGGAATGAAAAACGTACTAACATACCATGACTACAATAGTAAGTTCACAGTTTAATGGTTTGACATGTGATTTATAGCAATTAATTTACACATTAGTTTATTCTACTTGAAACTCATATACTCTTAACTTTGATATTTAAACAACAGTACATTCATTGATGTAATTCAATTCAAATCATGTGAAACTCATAACTTAAATTTAAAAATAGGTTCTTGGACTCCAAGGGGGAAAAGTACCAACTAATGAACACCTAGCATACCTAAGTTGATTAATTTGAGAAAGTTCTTGATGAATTATAGAGGATTGATCTTGAATTTTGAAGAGCTACGACTTGTTATTGAAAGGGGATGCTTTGAATTGGGGGAAATTTTGAGAATAAAATAGTAACTTATGCTTTTGGGACCCTAAATCACGTGTTTTGATCATATGGGTGAAGGGAAATGACTGAAATATCCTTGGAAAAACGTGAATAAAAATTGGAAATTTTGGGAGAGTCCTTCGCATGCTCTAGAGCACCAAAATCAAACGTGCATTGCATGCTATATCATATGCTCCATCAAGGGTGAAATTGAGCGTGCGTCACATGATAATTGCGCGTAGCTACTGTTTTGGACTCCCAAACATGCCCTTAAGCTACTTTAAAAACTCTGTATCTCATTCGGGATGTACTATCATCAACCCAGATCATAAATAAACTTAAAAATAAATGTTTTAATAATGGAAATGTTGAAAATAAAATCGTCGAAGTTTGGGATATTTAAGAATGACAAAGTCCCAATACTTAGTGAAAGTTTCTAAGTCTTGGACCATGTTCAACATGTTATAGTAAGCTAAAACGAGCTAGGATTTTATGGGTTCTTACAGAAAAGACACACCACTAATCTCCTATAGTAACTGGCTAAACCCAAGAAGGTTCAAATATCGGTTGGAGTCATAAGTCTAGGCCACTTCTTCACTGAAATAACCTTGTGAGGATCTACCATAATTCCTTTGTGAAAGATAACATGATCGAGGACGGTCACAACTTTAAACCAAAACTAACACTTAGATAAATTGACATACAAATGATGATCCCTCAATATTTTTAATACAACACCGGCGTAATCAACATGATCCCCCTCACTCTTAGAATACACCAAGATACTATAAATGAAGACAATGACAAACAAGTCAAGAACAAATGGAAAGCCGTATTCATCAAATCTATGAAGGTCATCTGGGCATTGGTAAAACTAAAGGACATGACTAGAAACTTTTAAGTTAATGATAACCTAACCTCAGATCAATCTTTGAGAAACACTTCGCACCTTGAATTGGATCAAATAAATCAACGATCCTAGGAAGCAGATATTTATTCTCTATGGTCACTTTGTTCAACTATCGATAATCAATGCACATACGAAGGGAACCATCCTTCTTAGACACAAATAATATGGGAGAACCCCAAGAAAACATATTAGGACTAATGAAACCTATATCAAAAAGGTTTTTCAATCACTCTTTAAGCTCTTATAGTTCCACCAGAGCCATTCTATAAGGAGGGATAGAAATTCGACGAGTTTCCAGAACTAGATCAATCCCAAAATAAATTTCCTTATTGCGAGGAATATTGGGGATATCATTGAGGAAAATGTCGAGAAACTCAATAACCATGGGAACAAATTCTAGAGATGAACATTCCAAGTTAGAATATTTAACTCGGACCATATGATACAAACACCCCTTTGAAATTAACTTTTGGGCTTTCAGATATGAAATGAACTTTCCCTTAGACACTAAATAACCATCTTCCCATACAATGACCTCCTCATTGGGGAATTTAAAGATTACTCAATGGGTCAGACAATCTAAGGAAGAATAACACAAATGTAATCAATCCATCCCCAACATAACATCAAAATCAACCATGTCAAACTCTTTTAAGTTTACAACAGTTTCTCTACCACTAACAGATACCACACACCCCCTATAGACCCTTTTAACAACCACTAAGTCTCCTATTGGGGTAGAAATAAAAAAATTGAACTAAGACACTCTCAGCACAAAAATAAAGATGCACAACCACACACAGGGTCACATAAAATAAGGTTGACCCTGGATCAATAAAAAATTACACATCATGGAAGATAGTTTCAACATACCTGTGATAATATTTGGAGATGCCTTAGTCTTGTCAAGTAGCAAGTGCATACAAATGATTCTAGAAATTATCGATACTAGAAATAGATGTAGAGGTAGAAACAACACTCTTCAGTGCAGGTGTAGATGAAATAGCAATAGGGGCCCTGTTGGCCTAAGAAGCTACTAAAGAGGGGTGTACTAGTTGCAATTGCCTAATCAGACCATATCTAAAACATCTATTACGCCTCTTATCACACTGACCATGATGAGGCTAACCAGATAATCTATAAGGTGGGTAGGATGCAGCCGATTATGCCCAACCAATCTGAGATTAGGCACCCAGTGTCCAAAAACTACCACTAAACTAAGATTGATGATCACCAAATCACTTTTGGTATGGTGCACTAGCCTAGGAGAAAGAACTCAAACTCTCTTACTTCTTTCTTGGTCACTAGCAACTATCTATACTACTTTTGTTGAGGGTCATAGATATCTTTCCTTGCCTTTCACTAAGCTCAACTTGCTTACTTTTCTTTCTCTCCACTTGTTTTATGTACACAACCAATCTAGAAATATCTATATTTTTTATCAACAAAGTCGCCTTGCTCTCAAGCACCAACTCACAGGATAATCCCGAAATAAATTTATGCATTCAAGCTCTCATGCTAGAAACCACCTCTAGAGTATACCTTGATAACGCATGGAATGTTAATGGATACTCCTGAATAGACTTCCTTCCTTGCTTCAAGATAATAAACTCTTCTACTTCTGCTTTCTTTAACTCTTGAAGAAAGAACCGGTCCAAGAAAGCCTTAGGGAAATCTTCCTATACGGTAGGACTAGCATCTACATCTCTAGAAAACTCCACACCTTCTTACCATTGGTACACTATATCCTTAACTAGGTAGGAAACAAAATTAATGTCCTTGACCTCCAAAGCATTCATGATTTAGAAAATTCTCTCTGTTTCACCAACGAAGCCTTAAGGATTATCCTCAACCCTCATTCCAATGAATATAGGAGGGTTTAACCTCATAAATCTACCAACTCTTATTACCTAAGAAAAAAGGGTAGTCGAAGAACCATGCTCCGGTCTAAAGTCTACCAACTGAGTCAAAAGGTTAATGGAGCATCAAAACCTAGCATTAGTTGGATTTCTATATGGTGAATGAGTAGGAGTGTTACTTTCACAACCAGGTTTTGTAGGAACCACTGGAAACCCACGAGCATAGTCAGATGCCGCAGCGCTAGTTTATGTATGGATCTTAAAAGTTTGATGAGCTCAGTCCATAGGGCCCTAAGTAGAGACAGAAGGATTTTATGAGCATTAGATCTTCTTGGAGGAATGTTGTGAAATATAAGCAAACAGAAATAGAAAGGGATCCAAGACCTTAGACTCTATAGATTGAGTTTGAAAAATAAGAAAGGGAAAAAGTCCTAAATATCTCATAGCCTCTCTTTTATAAGTGTGGCATGCTTCACACCCATAAAAAAGACCCTACTTGACTCAGATTTGTGGACACCCAACTGACCATGAACCTAGGTTCTAATAGCGACTTGACATGTCTCGAAACTAGGACATGTTGTATGGGCATCTCAAGCCCAACCTGGATCAGAGTAGCCCTAATAACCCAACCTAATAATCACATCAAACCACAAGCATTGAATTAACTCCACCTATATATATCAAAGTAGCAAAAGTAAGGCTAATATTTATAACTCAGACAAGATATAAACATTCCATTGATGCTAACATTCTAACCAACATACCTAAGTCCACAGTCATACATAATGACTCTGCACAAATTCAAAGTCTATATATGTATATATATAAGTTGGGACATACACCCGATAATATCCAAAATAAAATTCAACACGATTCAATTGCATAACTAACAACTATGAAATATAAGTCTTCAGAAGTATCTTGATGTACTCATTCACATGTCATGAGGCTGAGGAATCTGACCTCCCACACTAATAGATAAAACATTATTTATTAGGCAATGGAATTTAACCACACACACATTTTCATTGGAAAAGAGACTTTACCCACATATGTTTTCATTAGACAAGGGACTTTAATCATGCACACATCTTTGTTAGGAAAGGGACTATAACCTTATCCCCTTTTATTAGGCATGATACTCTAACCTCATGCATCTTAATTAGGAAAGAAACTCTAACCTCAAGTAGTATTAGATGGGAGAGTCTCATCCCAGGCCATTGTATTTAAGAAAGGGACTCTAACCATAAACTAGTTTAGTAAGCAAGGGACTTTAATTGTAATACATCACGACTATCATTAGTTGACATTAGGACTCTAACATTTTTTCCACACATTTATATTTAATCACTTCAACACTTAGGGACTATAGCCCATTTAACCAATTCAACCCTTTGGAACTTTGACTAATTTAACAAATTCAACACCATTTATGACCACAAGGTCTTCATGGAAGAATTTGTCATTAAAACACGTTAATAGGCCAATGCCTTGATTGAATTCATCATTCAATAAATTTTATGGTCATCAATAACCTTATAAAGCATTCATCTTTATTAGAAATCTCACACCATAAATTAGTTAAAGCATAGTTCAATTTTATATTTAGGGACTTTAACTCTACTTAGCAATCAAACAAACATGGTCATAAGCTAACTAATAATATGGATAAAAGTGTCATTAGAATGCCATTACCAACCATTCATACTCATTGGTCTATTTCCATAGTTTAAAATATCACCAACATGTGACCAGATATTTTACATAGATATTTTCACAAACACCTTGTGTGCATACCTTTATCAAGGCCAAAATCATGGTAAAATTTATCTTTATTGGGGTTACTCAAGACCTATTTGTTAAAACACAAAAAACAAGTACACAAAAGTACAAATTATCACAAATATCATGTATAATCAGAAGTATAATCAACAAGAATCATTACTCATCATTTGACAACAAAACCTTTATCATTTGATTTCAAAATCATTATTAATAAGTCTTAATAAATGTTTGAAATACATGGTATTTGAGTTAAAAACAAGGAAAAGAGTCATATGCCTTAAACAAGTTGATTGAAGGAAGGATTCTTGGTTTTCAAGACTCTAGAAGGTCACCCCTTGAAACCCTAACTTCAACCTTAAGGGAGAAGTCTTTGAGACTAGCATGTATCGCAGGGCTGCCCAAAGCTCAGGCTCTCGTACGCTCATGAAATGTCGTCTCCTTGATTGTGGCAGGAAGTGTGTATCTTTGGTATGCTTCAATATCTGAACACTTCGAACACTATCCTGTGGGCTCCCAATTCAACCCATCTTGAAATATGGACCAACGAATTTGACATGTGTATGAGTCAACAGACGAGTAAACCCGTACAACATAAGAAAGTTTATTAGTGGGATCTCACTAAGGGGTGCAGATTTGATCAACCTTGATCTTTTATGAAGGGTTTGAGTGTGAGCATATGTAACACCTTGAGTCTGCACCTTAGATCCCATACAATGCTTATGACCCCAAAGGATCATGATCTAACCCATGACTAGCACCTGCTGTGAGCACTGAATAATAATACTGAGAACATATGTAGAAGTATAATTTCATTCCATAAGTCTCTCAATATAATTAAATAATAATTAGGTGTACTAAAAAAACTTTTGAAAATGGAATAACTGGTTGTTCTAGTTTGAAACCCTCTAACTGTTTGAGTTTGGAGTTGAAGGGTCAAAGCCCCAACTAAATCCGACTGAAATAACTACTAAATCTACTAAACTAGTGAAATAATAATATCCTCAATGGATGAGGAATCACTAATAAATATACTACTACTAACTAAATCTGGTTAAGCGTGTTCAGGAACCTTAGCATCTAAACCTATGATATGAGATATCATAGCACAAAGAGAGAGTATGTATCAGTATGTGGAATGTACTGGTATGCTAGATGATGTAAAGATATTACGCATGGTCTTATATATATGAACAACAACTGACTGAATGATATAAAGTGACTGAATGAGAGTACATGAATAATTGAGGCTATTGTAAGCACTGAGAGTGAAATACTGTGCATATACATATATATTGTATTTGATATTTATGTTGAAACTAAGTATTGAGTTCTAATAACTGAGTAATAGATATTTGAGATTACTGAACTAAGTTTTATACTGAGACTGAAATTGAAATTGTGGGAGGTAACCATCCAACCAACATACCCCGCTCTAAGTTGATTAGGGTTTAACCTGCAACACCAGTTGAAAGGGTGCTAGTACCATGCCACAAGTACTAACAATGGATGAGAGTCAACCCTAACTGGTAGGAAGACATTTTTTCAACCCTAGCAGGAAAAATCATGAGAGATATGTCAATTCTTATCTGGCAGGAAGTCATCTCAATCCTACGCTGGGTAAGTAGTTCTGACACTCAGGAATTGCTACTAAGGGTCAAACCCTATAATAACAGAAATTTCCCTATCCCTAGATTCACTCGGTGCTGAATCCTATTCCCAACTAAACTGACACTAGAACTGATCATTACTGAACTAGCTTGACTGTACTCATGCTGATCGTAAAATTGGTTGAATACTGTGTTTTTGACGTTACTGGGACTATTCTGTAACAACTATGACCTATGTAATCAGCTAGATTTTGGGTATTAAACATCCCTAGGACTTGATAGCATATATAGTAAAACATAGCACAAATCTTAAAAGCATAATAACTAGTCACTTAGTCACAATTCAATCATTGATGAATTTTATCAAACACTTGCAAGGAAAGAACTTGAACATGGGTTTGAACATATGCTAACATGTCATTATTTCACTATTTAATTCACACGAACATTCTATCAAACACTTGGGGAGAATGACTATAGCACACAATAATATCCACATATAAATATCATGGAAACCACATTCAACTTGCAAATCTCAAGGGTTGTAACATGAAAATTCATCTAATTCCATATACATGCTAATTGGTTTTTCATGAAACATGGGGTAAATCCTAAATTAAAGCTCACATAATAATACATACATGAACACTATTTAATTCAAATATGTAAATCATGAATATGAAAACTTGTATTTTGAAAATGTGTTCTTCAACTCCATGGGTGATAGGAAACCCAAGGATGAACAACTAACATACCTAAATATTTTAATTCTGAAAGTTTCTTGTTAATTTTATTGAGAATTGAACTTTAATCTTGAAGGCTAGTACTTTCTATTTTAGAGAGAATGCTTTTTAATTGAGAAAAATTGAAAAATGTAATGACTAATTTGACTATTAGGGATTTAATCTCATTATTGGACTGATTAGGGTCGTGGAAAAGAGTCTAAACTGCCCCGAGAATAAATTAAATTTTCATCAGTGAAAAATCCTGAATTTGGACATGATCGTGACGTGGTGCTATCGCGATGAGCCGCTGGAATTTTATTGTAGGTATAGTCTAAGGACGAGTACGAAATTGTACTTTGGCGCGACGCGGAGGTATTGCAAAGCTTAATTGGAAAGTGACAATTGTGAAATGACACTCTAGCACGAAACACTGTTATCATGTTGAAACACTGGAAAATAACAATTGGAAATTAGAACTTCTGTATGACATGATGGAATTGTAGTGTTTCTTTGGAAACTGACGAATGCTATTTGGCCTTTCACCACAACGCAGCGTAGCTCAAGCTGAAATATTGTTTCACTAAAAGTGCCATAACTTCTCACCCAAATATAGAATTTGGGTAAAATTTATATTGTTGGAAAGCTAATTCAATTTCCTATAATTTGGTGGGTCTCGAGATACAAAATTTTGAGTAAATCAAAAGTTATGCTTGTTTGAATTTGACTAAAGAAACATCGTTATTAAAAACTCAATCGGTATGGGCTATTTTGATTAGTCTAATAGCTGGGAGTTATTTGAGTCCTTGATATACCTTAAACTAACTTATAAAACTACCAAGGAACCATAAGGTAATATGCATGATCTTGAAACATGACTTTAGTATTGGTTTGGATTTTCAAGGTATTATAATATCTCCCCCTTGGGAACATTGGTCCTCGAATGGGACTGGTTGAACTGAAGTACTGTACTGAGGTAACTTTCATCACATACTGGACATGCATGACTTAGAACATAATTTCATAGAAGATTACAAGTATGACACATAAAATAATCATGAAATAGACTAATTTCTTTTATACAGGCAATGACATGAGAATGGTTATAGAGTTGAGACATAACCGAGAGAGTCAACTTATATGTACCTCATTGATACAAGCTAGACCTTGCTATATAAAGAGAATATGGAAGGTTTAGGACCTGAAAGATCAGGGGATCATAGTATATCTCCTACTTGGGATATTATGTCCTAAGAAAGATACTGACTTGGTTTAAATACTGAGGAAAGACTGAGATGATGCACGAGACACATATAGACTAAATAGTAACTGATTATCTAGAACCTAAAATATGATGAATGAACTGAACTATACTTTTCAAAGAGGAATAATATGGGGACATGCATGACATAAACCCAAATTTCACTAATAATACATGTGTAGCATGATTACTGGAACTGAACATATTGTAAAGTGTGAATGCATGAGTCATGAGTTGTATGCCCTGGGTTAGAGTTCTTCAGTTTCATTGTACATGATTTGTACAGTTGAGCAAATAGGGTCTTATTATATGAAGAATTGTAAGCACATATGATTATTTATAATGTGCAAGAACATGAAATATGATCATGGAGATGGCATAGCAATCATAAGTAGATATCACGATGACGAAAGTACAAAACTCTACACTGAGATTATAATGGGTTGGGCATTACCCTCCCCTACTGGTGTTCTATAATACACTGGCACCACTACTAGGATCTGAGATCCTGACCTGGTTACTTGTTCTATCATCTCTCTCTTAGCTTAAAACCATCATTCAAAGCCTTAGAACTACTTAATCAACATATCTAAGTTGGATTGCCACCACTTCACTCTAGAATATGGGGTACGAAACTACACATAATTGGTAAACTCACTTTGAATGACTATGCCCTATAATGTAAAACTTGTTGCTAGTACGTTCTTCTTAGATACAAATCTTAGCTTTCTATAGCCCCAACAATCATTATGTAGCAACTTAAAATTGAATAATTTAAAATTTTCACCTCTTCTTTCTATTAGCTCAACCTTCAAAGATTCAAACTTAGATTCTAATACATATACTGGATATCCCCAAATCTATAATAACCATACTACTTTCATCATAGCCTACAAGTATCATATCCACAATATACATTTCGAATCAATAAACCTAAATTATTTAACACACTGCTTCGAGCCTACTGATTTACCTTTCATATAACTAGCCCCATGGAATACCTAATCTACTCAATTTAGATAATGCTAACCCCACTTTACTGCAGCTAAACTCCTGGGATCATGCTTCTAACATTAGGTTACATACTGCTATAGGTTTCTAAGAAAGAATCTTAAGACACATCTGACTCCTAAGCACTGAGGTACGACTCCTTCATTCCCTAATTAGTTCATCGAAAAGCTGAAAGTGAACTACTCTATTTCTAAAATAAACTAAAGAGATTTACTAGGATACTATGATCGAGACATATTGGTATACCTATCTTGGTAGGATAAATTTACCCACTAAGGTAGACACTGAGAAGGGCTCTTCTAAGAATTTGGGACTAACTTCAAAGTTGATGGTTATATAAAGGGTTACAGAAGAAAGAGAAGATCCAAGGTCTTGTAAAGCATAAACATGTAAGGAGAATAGACTCGCAATGCACCAATAACTATATCAGGAAAAATTTTCTGATCTTGTCGGGACTAAAGTGCATAAAGTCTATTCTGACGCTGACCATGAGTTGCACTTGAAGTGGTGCCCTGCTGAGTTGAGTTATCGGGTGGAATAAGAGGATGACTATTCTGACTTTGTGGACTAGGCTTAGGATATTTTCAAACTCTGTGACCTAACTCTCCACATCCAAAACACACATCACTCCTGGGTTTATACACACCTTGGTGATTTCTACCATATACTTTGCAAAGAAGATGGGTATGACCACTGCTTACACTACCCTAGGTTTTGGAGCCTGGTGCCCGATCCCAATGATCATTACTAAACTTTTGTATTGTTGCACTAGCTAAATATGGAGCTAGGGCTAAAACATTTGACTAAACTAAGAATGGTTTCAATTCTCTGACCTAGGATGAGAAAAACTAAAGCTACCCATTTTGTCTCAATTATTCTCTCTCTTCTTCTTCGTAAGCTTTTGCTCCTCAATCTGTTGAGCATGGGCCATAAGCCTAGATATGTCTATATCCTTAGTTAACACCAAATTCCTACACTCTTTGACCATACTATCAAATACCCCGGACACAAACTTTTTCATCCTAGATCAGTTATCAACCACCACATGAGGAGCATACCTAGCTAACTAAGATACTTGAGGGAATACTCTTTCACACTTATTCCACCCTACTTCAAATTAATGAATCCTAACACCATGGCCTCCCTTAACTCCAACAAGAAGAATCTCTCTAAGAAATATGTAGCTAACTCCTTACACTCTATAGGCCCTACGTCTGTTTCTTTATCCACATTTTACTACTTAAACCATGTATGAGCTATATCTTGCAACTGGTATGAATAAAATTCAACATTCTCATCAAAATTTACCCCTATAATATATGTTACCTTCTAGACCATGTCTAAGAATTCATATGAATCCTTTTCAAGTTTGGATCTCAAAAATAAAAGAGGATTCATTCGGGTAAAGTCCTGAATCCTAGTTGCGGTAGTATTGGCCACTTGGTTGGCCGAAACAGTGGTCCACAAAACATTTTGAGCTACTACAGAGTGAACTAGAGTAGTGAATAGAACTTTTAACTCTGCATAAGAATCATGCTCGTTCAGGGAATCTTCTTCAATGGGCGGAGGTGCAAGCTGGTTCATATTTCTTCTTCTATTTTTTTTTGGGAGGCATGGTCTGTGAACGGAGGGATGAATAAATTACGCAGAGAATTCAAATTGAGCTCATGCTCTTTTCTTCAATATGAATACTAAAAGAAGGGAACTTTTCCTAAAAATGCCTCATAGTCTCTTGTCCATAAGTGTGGCGTGCTTCATGCTCATGCACAAGACTCTACTTGATGTTGCTTTCAAACTCCCTAGGACTCTGTTGAACCTTAGGCTCTGATACCAAGTTTGTAATAGACCAAGTCTGAACGTTGGATGTCAAATAGTGTGTACAACCCCAAAAGATCATGAGCTAACCCATGACTTGTACCTTATGTGAGCACTAAATAATAATACTGAAAACATATGTCGAAGTATAACTGTTAATGCCATAAGGTTCTCAAAATACTAAAATAATAACCTAGTGCACTAATAAAAACATCTAAAAACTAAATAACTGACTGTTCTAGTCTAAAATCCTCTAACTGTCTGAGTTTTGAGTTGATAGGATAAACCCCCAACTAACTCTGATTGAAATAACTACTGAATCTATAGAAGTACAAAAATAAGTAGTATCCTTGAAGGATAAGGACTCACTACTAAGTATACTGATGCTAACTAACTCTGTCTAATCACGGTCAGGAACCTAGGTGTCCAAACCTATGATATAAGACATCATAGCACAATTAGAAAGTATACATTAGTACGTGAAATATACTCGTATGCTAGATAAAGTAAGACTAATATGCAGGAGCTCATATAAATGAAAAATAACTAAATGAATAATATAAAGTAACTGAATAAGAGTATATGAATAAATGAGGCTGTTGTAAAAACTGTGTATGTAATACCGTGCATACACATATATACTATATCAGAGGTTTAAGATGAAACTACTTATCGAGTTCTGATAATTGAGTAACTAATAACTGAGATTACTGATATTAGAATTACTAATGACTAGATGACTGGTTTTGATTGTCCTAATTTTGCAAAATTGAATTAAGTTCTATACTGAGACTGTAACTGAAACTATAGTATGTAATCATTTAATCAACATGCCTCGCTCTCAGCTTATTAGAGTCCCACCTATGATCCCAGTTAGGTGGGAGCTAGTACTGTGCAACGGGTACTAATAATGGTAGTGAGTCAACCCCAAATGGCAGGAAGACATTTTGTCAACCCTTGACTAGCAGGAAAAATCATGAGAGATATGTCAACCCTTATCTGAAAGAAATTCATCTCAATCCTACGCTAGCTACATTGTTTTGTAACTGAAGAATTTCAATAAAGTGTCAAACCCTATACTAACAATAATGCCCCCATCCCTGGGTTCGCTCAGTGCTGAATCCTACTCCAAAGTAAACTGACACTGGAACTGATCATTACTTGATTGGCTTGATTGTACTCTTGCTAATCGTGATGACTGTCCGAATACTACTTTCTTGACCTTACTGGGACTATTCTTTAAATACTTTAACCTAAGTAATCAGCTAGATTTTAGGTAATAAATACCCCTAGGACTTGATAGCGTATAAAGTAAAACATAGCATAAATCTTGAAAGTATAATAGTTAGTCAATTAGTCACAATTAAATCATTGAGGAATTTTATCAAACGCTTGGGAGGAATGAACTTGTACATGGGTGGGAACACATGCTAACATGTCATGATTTAACTATTCAATCCACATGGATATGCTATCAAACACCTGGAGAGCATGACTATAGCACCCAATAATATTCACAAATAAACATCATGGCAACTACATTCAACTTGCAGATCTCAAGGGTTGTAACATGAAAATTCATCTAATTCCACATACATTCTAATTGGTTTAAATGTTACATTGTGTAAATCCTAAATTGAATCTCATACAACAATACATATATGAACACAATTTAAGCAAAATATGTAAATCATGAATTTGAATGTAGCACACCTGAATAGTTGAATTCTTGAAGTTTCTTGGTAATTTTCTTGAGAATTGAACTTGGATCTTGAAGGCTAGGGCTTCTTATTTTATTGAGAATACTCTTTAATTGACAGAAATTAAACAAAGTAATGACTAATTAGGCTATTAGGGCTTTAATCCCATGATTGCACTGATTGGAGTCTTGAAAAAAAGACTAAATTATTCCTGGAATAAATTAAATTTTCGTCACTAAAATCCCAAATTTGACAATCACCACATCACGGTGCCATCACGGTGAGCCATTGGAATTTCACTATAGGTGTAATCTAAGGATGAGTGTAAAATTGCACTTTGGCGTAACGTGTAGATATTGCAGAGCCTTACTTGAATGTGACAATTGCGAAATGGCACTATGGCGTGATGCACCATTATCACGTTGACATACTAGGAAATGCAAATCAGGAACTGTAACTTTATCGCAACTTGATTGAATCACGGTGTTTCACTAGAAATTGATGAATGCCATTTGTCCTATCTCCGCAATGCGGTGTTGCTCAATTTGACATACTATTTCACTAAAAGTGACATAACTTCTCACCCGGACATTAGATTTGGGTGAAATTTATATCATTGGAAAGCTAATTAAATTTCTTATAACTTGATGATTCTTAAGCTAGAAAATTATGAGTAGATAAAAAGTTATGCTGATTTGAAGTTGACTAAAGAAACATCCTTATTAAAAACTCAATCGATATGGGATATTTTGATATGTCTCATAGCTGAGAGTTATTTGAGACCTTTATATACCTCAAATCACTGATAAAACAACCAAGGAACCATAAGGTACTACACGTGAGCTCAAAACATAAATTTTGCATTAGTTTTGATTTTTGAGGCATCACAACATACCAGTCGGGACGCAAAAGATGGTAAACTATGCCTGAGAGAGGCAAAGCTAAGACAAAACTCTGGTGGAGGCCTACAATGATACTGATATGCAAATCATTCATCTAACTTAGGTATAGGGGTTAAAGACTAATCGAATCGTCTAGTAGCTGGTTCTCTCTAAAGTTTCCCTCAGTATAGCTAGAGCTCGTGTGCGACTTGTATCGAGTAAAGACAATAATTAAAGTCCTCAAGGGTGAAACACCATCAAACTATTCTAAAACTTTTAATAGGTAGGATAACGCGGCTACTTTATATAGCCATTCCTCAAAATCAAGAGCTCCAAGTGGGCTATTTTTGGTAAGCAGAACTGGCAATGCAGGATGAATCGAAAGATGGGTTATGGTGCCAAACTACATAGTAATCTACATCCCATAAAGAGTGTTGGTCGATTAAGATTGAAAGCATGTGCTCATTGAAATTGAAACTTGCTAAGGAGTATGTAACTACACACCTATTGAATTAACAAGCCTCAAAAATGGATGACACTTAACTGTGCGAGCTACACCTGACCGTCGACGCTAGTGCCAAGCCCCGATGAGTAGGAGGGCACGACAGTCACTCTAAAAGCTTAGGAGTGAGCCTGGGTGGATTGATCATTGGTGCATTTCTTGGTGGTAGTAGCAAATATTCAAATGAGAACTTTGAATTATGGAGAGGGGAAAGGTTCTACATGAATGGCACTTGCACTTGGGTTAGTCGATCCTAAGGGTTGGGGATCCTCTAAAAGATAGTGCGTGCTTCAAAAGGTAATTGGGTAAAAATTCCTGAACCAAGATATGGTACTCGACAGCAATATTAGAAAGTCTGGAGATATTGGCGAGAGTCTGGGGAATAGTTATCTTTTCTATTTAATAGCCTGCCCATCCTGGTATCAGCTCAGTTGGAGGTAGGGTCCAGTGGCTGGAAGAGCACCGCTCATTGCGTGGTGTTCGGTGTGCTCCTAGCAACCCTTGAAAATCTACAGGACCAAATACCTTCCATACCTTATCATACTCATAACCGCATCAGGTCTCCAAGGTGAACAATCTCTGGTCGATGAAATAATGTAGGCGATGGAAGTTAGCAAATTAGATCCGTAACTTTAGGAAAAGAATTAGCTCTAAGGGCTGGGCACGGGATCCTAGCCTCGAACCCATTAGCTATTGATGGACTACTCAAGTTTCTCCTACAATGAGAGTGGGTTATCGTGTGCCTATCGGGGATTTACTGGGAATGGTTCCTTCAAGGGCCTTCCCCACGCGTTGAACAACCAACGCAAAACTTCTATGGACAACGGGAATCCAACAATTCAATTAAAATAAAGTATTGCAATGGTCCTAATGGATGTTCAGGCAATGTGATTTATGCCCAGTGCTTTGAAGGTCAAAGTGAAGAAATTCAACCAAGAGTGGGTAAAAGGTGGGAGTCACTATGCTCTCATAAGGTATCCAAATGCCTCATTATCTAATTAGTGATGTGGATGAATGGATTAATGAGATTCCCATTATCCTTGTCTACTGTCCAGTGAAACCATATCTAAGAAAATGGGCTTTGCAGAATCATTAGGGAAAGAAGACCCTATTGAGCTTGATTCTAGTTTGACGTTGTGAAATAACTTGAGAGGTGTAGTATAAGTAGGATCCGAAAGGAAAAAGTGAAATACCACTACTTTGAATGTTATTTTAATTATTCTATGAATAGAAGAAGGGCACTATCCCTCTTTTTGGACCCAAGGCTTACTCTGAGGCCAATCTGAGTGGAAGACATTATCAGGTGAGGTGTTTGGCTAGGGTGGCATATCTTCTAAATGATAATAAACATAACCAAAGATGAGCTCAACTAGATCGAAAATTTTTTGTGGAACAGAAGGGTAAAAACTTATTTGATTCTGATTTCCCATACTAATACAAACCGTGAAAGTGTGGCCAAACAATCTTATAGGCCTTCGGAATTCAAAGCTAAAGGTTTCATAAAAATTACCATGAGGACAACTGGGTCGTAGTAGCCAAGCGTTCATAGCGATGTTTCTTTTGGATCGCTTGATGTCGGCTCTTCCTATTATTGTGAAGCAGAATTCACCAAGTGTTGGATTATTCATCAACCAATATAGAACGTGAGCTGGATTTAGAACATTGTGAGACAGGTTAGTTTTAACCTACTGATGATAGTTTTGTAATAGTAATTCAACCTAGTACGAGAGGAACCATTGATTCACACAATTGGCCATCACGCTTCATTGAAATGCTAATGGCACAAAGCTACTATGTGCTAGATTAATACTGAATGCCTCTAAGTTAGAATCACGACTATCATTAGTCGACATTAGGACTCTAACATTTTTTCCATACATCTACATTCATTATTTTCAACACTTAGGGACTCTATCCCATTTGACAAATTCAAAACATTAGGACTTTGACCCATTTAACCAATTCAATACCATATATGACCACAAGGAATTCATTGAAGAATTTGTCATTAAAACACTTTAATAGGACAATGCCTTGATTCAATTCATCGTTTAATTAAATTTATGGTGATCAAGACCCTTACAAACCATTCATCCTCATTATAAATCTCATACCATATATTACTTCAAGAACAATTCAATTTCATATTTAGGGACATTAACCCTTACTTAATCATCAAAGAAACATATTCATAAGTTAACTAATAATATAGATAAAAGTTTCTTTAAAATGCTATTTACCTACCATTCATACTTATTTGTCCATTTCCGTAGTTCAAGACATCAATAATATGTAACTAGATATTTTACTTAGACATTTTCATAAACACCTTGAGTTGCACCTTTATCAAGGCCAAAATCAAGTTAGAATTTATCATTATTAGGGTTAATCAAGACCCATTTGTGAAAACACATAAAAAAAAAACCCACAAGTACAAATCATCACAAACATCATGTATATTCATAGTATAATCAGGAACAATCATTACACATCATTTGACAATAAAACCCATATATATTAATTTAAAAATTGTTATTAATAAGTTTTAATCCATGTTTGAAATACATGGTTTTGAGTTAAAAACAAGGGTAAGAGTCAAATTCCTGAAACATGATGATTCAAGGAAGGATTATTGATCTTCAAGCCTCTAGAAGGTCACCCCTTGAAGCCCTAGCTTCAATATTGAGGGAGAAGTCTTTGAGAGGATTTTTTAATCCTTTGATCTTGAAAATATGAAAAATAAAGAGCCAAAATATTATATATAACCAAGGTTTTTTAGGGGGTTTTGGGTGGGGAAATGTCCATAAATTCCTTGGCTTAAAAGTTGAAAAGTGACTTCCCAGGTAGGTATGACTCACTTAAGTTAATCATACCCTAGGGTACGAGTGGTACCGTAACTTGTACCTAGGCCTCACCAAGGACCCCTACAATAAAAAAGGTACGAACACACACCCATGACTTGTACCAAATGTACGGGTTGTACCTTTTTATAAACCATACCCATAATGGTGTCAACTAGGTCAAGTGTCAAGCACTACATCACTTGGCTTGGCATGACTCATACCTTAACATTCGACCATATGGAGGCCAAGTCGTACCCTAGACACTGTGTAACCCCCACCATACTGCCTAGTGTATGAGAGGGTGTCACTAAGTCATATCGAATGGGTACGACTAGTACCCTTAGTGATATCTATCCCAGAATCCTTAAAGAAGGGAATTTCACTAAGGGTCAACAACTTAGGTGTTTCAATTATGTTTTATTTGGTAGTGAATTATGTGTGCATGTTGATTGTTAGTCAAAATAATTGAATAATTTTGGTGAGTTTTGTTTTACTCTATAGTTGAATTAAGAATTGTGGGTGAAAATAGTAATTGCCTTAGATCCATTATTATCTTTGAAAGATGGATATGGGTGAATAGTGATTGTGAAAAAACATCTTTAAATAGATTGTTCATTAGCATTATCTTAGAAGTAAAGGTGTTAAGTGAGTAAGTTATGTTCATACGCATAATCTTATAATTTAGGATGTTAATTTAAGGTTATGGGTTGGTAACCTCTTAAAACTCATAAGGTGCTCGAAAGAATCCATGAGTGAAATTTAGTATTTTATGTCAATATAAACACTAAGAACCTAAATCTAGCCAACCCACAACCATTAGTCAAACTTGGACTAACTCTTTATTTTCCATGCATAAATAGTTCTTAGGAGAACATAACCACAAGATAGCTCTTGATTTGGTAACTTTAACAGTTGGATCGACCTCTTGTTAGTGTGATTTATTAGTTACGTTCAACAAAATTAGAATAGTAAACTCCTCTACCCCCCAAATTTAATTTTATGTTTTGTTTTAGTCTTGCATTACAAGTTAACACGTAGTGAACTATCAACACGCATATATGTTTAAAGCTAGCTTACACTTCTAAAGAGTTCTACCATGAATCATGTTAGGTATATATACTGACAATGATCATCTTGTATTGAAATGATAGTGCAATTTGAATGTTATCAAAAATGGTTCCATTGTCGGGGAGAGAAGCTTTATCTTCTCTTTTGAGGTGTTATTAGTGAATGTTGATTAATTATAGCTCTTTTGTTTTCCTTGTTTGTCATTTTTGTTATTTTTTGAAGTGATTTTTATTTTAATCATGACACCATGACCCAAAATGAGAGAAATGAAGTCTCATTTAATGGATACCTTAAGGATGAGTATCATCTTAATGATATGGGTTATACAAGTTTAATACGTATCCCATCGACTGGGGTAAATAGGGTATGTCATTTCAGTAGTGTGATGCTTCACATGTTACAAATAAAATATCTAATCAAGGGCCAAGCATACAAAGAGTCACACGTATAATTGAAAAACTTCATTGAGGTGTGTGCCCTATTTTATATTGCGCATATTACTCAAGAGTCCATTCGGTTGAGGCTTTTCCATTCTCTTTAACTGGTGAAGAAATTTTTAGTTTAGATCTCTACGTACCAAGTCTATTACATCTTGGGTCAAACTTATGGAGGCCTTTTTGGATCGATATTTTCCACCATATAGAATGCTATAATTAAGAGGCAAAATCAAAAAAAAATTATCCACTTAGTGGTGTGCCCTAATCTATGGTGTGGCAATACTTTAATGAAAAATTGATGCAATGACATAACCATGATATCCCAAAAAAGATGCTTCTCCAGATATTTTATAGGGCATTGGACCAACTAAATAATACGGTGGTGGAAAATGCATCGGGCGATTTTTGAATAAGTTGTCATATGGTGTCGCGACAAATTTACATGAGAAATTAACTAAGAAAATTGGGATGGCACACCCAAGACTCTGAAGTGGACAAAGGATTCCCCACCATATCTTATGTCAACAAAGAGAAAAGAAAGAAAGACCAAAAAAGGTATGAAAATATGGCCAAGGTGATGACCCAATTGGATATCCTTCCAAACACGTGATGGGATCCCCTATAATAGATATCAATCTTTTGCCCTCTCAAGATGCCAAAAGTTATGATAAAGAGGAATCTAAGGCACTCGATGAAGAGATTAGGTTTTTGTTAAATCATTCAGGGGTTCCCATCCTACCTACCAAAGGCAATGTGGGAATCAAGGATTGAACAATTGAGACTGAGATCGTGATTGGAGTAATAGAGGAAAGGATAAATACCGAGATTGTAGGGACAAAAAAAGAGGATATGATAGATATGTGCCCCCACTTGATCGTGTTAAGGACAAGGAACCAAGCTCGGTGGATCTCAAATATTTTAAATTGAGGATGTGCTTGATAAAATTTTAATGCATGTTGGATAAAATAACAAAAAGGTAAGGGGTATAAAGAGAGAATTTTCTCAACTTAATGAAATATTAATTTCAGATTCAGCTTCCATTAAGCAATTGAAGACACAAGTG
The DNA here is from genome assembly GCF_002878395.1 of Capsicum annuum. Taxonomy (NCBI): domain Eukaryota; kingdom Viridiplantae; phylum Streptophyta; class Magnoliopsida; order Solanales; family Solanaceae; genus Capsicum; species Capsicum annuum. The sequence continues at coordinate 137,804,121 of NC_061114.1, read as the reverse complement.
GGGAAAATTTCAACCCAACTCAATTTTAGACCAAAAGGAGGCATACCTAGCGACACGACGGCAAATCTAAAAAATGATGTCCCAGTTATGGCCATGGTTATTAGAAGTGGTAGAAGTATTTAATAGCATGTTTTCCCATATTTTAATTATGAAATTACATATTTTAATTGTGGTTTGACAATTGGTTGCATGGGAATGGTTAATTGGTAATTGGATTTGGTTTTGGAATCACTATGCCCCCAATATGTTTGATAAAATTCCCATGAGAATGCTTTTTGTATATTATTGGACTTTTAATGGAACTATTTTATGATATCATTTAGTAATGGAACCCTAAATGATATAAATTCTTTAGAATGGTTAATGGTAAGGTTTAGTGGTCATGGTTAGGGTTAATTAAACATCCTTGTGTAGTACACGGGATTTCCCCAAGCAAACTTATTAATTGAATACTTGTGGGGTACACGATATTCCCCCAGGTTAACTTGATAATGTAATCTATGGGTACATAAGAATCCCTTACATAAAAAGGTTAGCTAATGAAATTGCATACAAGCTATAGTCGGTATGATAGTACCACTACTCATAGCCTTGGTTAATAATAATGGTAAGTGGTTTGGTTGGATAGTAATGGTTTTAATTGGGAAATATTGGTGTGGTGTGATAGCTAATCATGAATGTGCTAGTCTAATGGACGAACACTAGAAACTTATGTTTGCCGATAGGGTTGGTTATAGCAACCATATATGATACTATGAGGTACATGGGAATCCTCTAAGTAGACTGTACATATGTATCATGGAGAGCGAAGGGTACTCGGGAATACCTTACTCTTAAAATATATATTGTTCATGCAGCTACATGCATCGAGCCCGTTTAGCGGGGTTAAACTAGACTAATATAGACCGTGGGTGGTTTTAGGATAGTTAAGGTACATATACCCAAGTTAATAGTTTTAAATGCATGTTAAACCTCGTCTTCTTTGTCAGCATAGGTATATATATATGTCTGGTTGGGTGCATATGGTTGGTATACTTGATTTTACTGGATGGAATTTTTTTATCCTTATCTTAAGTTCATTCTAGCATTCACCCACTAACCATCTTCAAGCGGTTGTATCCCCACGCAATGTAGGAATCGAGTATTCTATTTCTCCTACTTAGCAATCAGATTTGGGATTAGCTATTGGATTAAAGTGGTGATCTTCCATATTTTAAAAGGCTCTAGTTCATATCATGGATGTCATTACATAATTTATTTATTTTATGGAAAAAAATTTTGGCTATGGTTGGGGGCATGTGCCAACCAGATATTATTTTTCTTTTGGTTAAAGGCTTTGTGTGACTACAGTAGGTTGGAATAGGCTATATCAATATTTGTGTCAGCCTTAGTATAGGCATTAGTATTGCGGCTGACAACGTTGGACTAAATTTATGATTTTTCCATCCCTTTATGTTATGCTATGGACTTAAACTTGGTTATTATATGGATTTTATTATGGTTGTTGGTTGGCATTGGATGATTGGACTTTGTAAGGTTGGTCACGGTTATAAACCAATTCAAGATTCTGGAATGGTAATAAATGGAATTTTGTTATATGGGCAGAATTCATCTAACATAGGGTATGCATATTTGGAGGTTCGGTTGGGTGAATTGGAATGCCAATTACGACAAGGACCTAGTTCCACTCATGTCAAGTTGGTATAAAAGCTTTAGGTTCATGGTCAATTGGGAGTTCATAAAGTCGTGTCAAGTAGAGTCTTTTTTAAGGGTGTATAGCATGCCACACTTATAAGAGAGAGGCTACAAGTCATTTAGAAATATGTAATATTTATTGTATTCTATTTTAAAGCATAGAGTCTAAGTCCTAGAACCTTCTCTAATCCTAGTTTATTCATTTTCAAATCATGCCTCGGTGATCTGAGATGCACTGTAACTGTTATATTAAAACTAAGGACAATGTTAAATGGGTACATACTACTTAGGGGATCCATACTCATTCTAAAGTCCAATACTTCATATTTCTTGAGTTTCACCAGTTGCTACTAGTCATCCTTAGAGTAAGGTGACAAATGTGGAATTTAGTCAATCAATTTATGTTATTTCTCAGTTATCTATTGTTCAAGATGAGCGGGGTAAATCTGGTGTTTCATTTGTTAAGGCCACAAAGGTTTGCATGTTTATAAAGATGAATTCTCCCAATTTAACTGGTGTGGATATGGAGGAGGAGCCTCCATATTTACTGGATGAAATGACAGGGTCATGTAGGCCACAAATGTGGAAAGGGTGAATTTTGTTGCTTACCAACTTAAGGATATATCTCACCAATGGTACGAGGTGTGGGATAGGGAAACTGGTGATGTCGATGAGTCAAATTTGTGGGGGACTTTCTCTAATGCTTTTTTGGATCACTTATTTTCTCAAGAGTTGAGGAAAGCAAATGTGGAGAAATTTGTAAATCTAAGACAATAAAAAATATCAGTCAAGTAATATGCCTTGAAATTTCATTAGCTATGTAGGTATACTTTGGAATTGTTTCCTTACGTGAGGGTCAAGATGAGAAAGTTCACTTCTAGAATGACTCAAGATTTGATCCTTGAACAAAAGATTGCATTGCTACTCATGGATATGGACATTTCTAGGTTTCAAAAAAGACGGGGGTAAGAAGTATAGGTCATCAAAAAGAGTGGTTCTTAATGCCAAGGTGGTTGAGATGGCGGTAAGGGGCTAAAGAAGAAGTAGGTGAGTTCTAGTTCCTTCTCTACAGCTAGTCCTTCTAACCTAAAATAGTTAGGAGATAGGCGTCAGTAGAGTAGTGATAATTTTCAGGCACAGGGTGTCAAATATCAGGTAAGTAGGGCTCAGTCATCCTCATCATGACCTCCTTGTTGGTTTCTTGGTTTGTTCCATAGAGGTTTCTATAATGAGGAGAGGGATAGGTATTTCAAATATGGTCTGTGAGGCCATATGGTAAAAAATTATCTAGTTGTTAAGGGTGCTTCAGGAGTGATTAGGGCTCTAGTTGCTTCATTTTCTCCCTAAACCAAAGGGTGTTGCATTTGTATTTATTTCTTCTTCTTACACCAGTGCAGGTCAGAATAGGTTATATACTCTTTCTATTCAGCAGAAATTTGAGGCATCGCTTGATGTCGTGACTGGTACATTGTAACTCTTTTCTTGAGATGTATTATTTACTTGATACGGTCCCACACTCCCTTATGTGAACCCATTGTGGCTGTGTATTTTGGTTTTGATAATGAGGTTATTTCAAATATTTTTTCTCGTCTTACATAGTAGGTGACTCTGCTATTGCTAAAAGGGTATATTGGTGTATGGTATATATTGGTTGTAGGAAGACTTTGGTGTATTTTTTAAAACATGATATGGTTGATTTATATGTTATTCTGGGGATGGATTAGTTACACTTTTGTTATGGATCTTTAGATTATTGGACTCGTAATGTTGTCTTTGGGTTCCTAGGTGAACCATATATTGAGTGGGAGGGTGGTTCACTAGCTTCTAGGGGGAGGTTTATTTCTTATCTTATAGCTTGAAGATTAATCTCCAAAGGGTGTCTCTATTATTTTGTCTGGGTTAAAGATTCTAACTCGGAAGTTCCTTCTTTACATTTGGTTCTGGTGTTAAATAAGTTTTCTAAGGTCTTTTCGAATTATCTTCCTGGTGTTCCTCCAGATAGGAAGATTGAGTTTGATAGTGACTTATTTTCAGACACTCATCCAATATATATTCATCCATGTAGAATTGCTTCAGCTGAGTTAAGGGAACTCAAGGAGAAACTTTAGGATATTTTAGATAAGGTTTTCATCCGTCCTAGTGTGTCCCCTTGGGCTACACTAGTGTTATTCGTGCGTAAAGTGGATGGTTCCGTTTGAATTTTTATTGACTATCATTTGTTAAATAAGGTGATGGTTTAGAACAAGTATCGTTTTCTAAATAAGGATGCTAAGAAAAGGTGAAAGTTTCTAAATTTTGTTTTGATGATGATTAGCTGACACAAGGGACCAGGTCCTTGCGTCTTCATGGATTTAGTCCAACTGTCATTGTCCTGCATAGTTTTTTCATCTTGTTAACAAACTGCATAGGTGAGATGTGTACCAGTAAGGACACCTGTCCTAATTATATTTCTTCCCTAATGATTATTCCACAATAAATAGAAAATAATACATCTCAATGAGTGAGTTTTTGCAAATCTGAATATAGAAGTGCAAAATAGGCGAAAACTCAACTTTCCAACATCACTCAAGTTCTTAATTTCTGTATGTACTAAGTGTGTTAGTGTTCTTGAGTCTTGTCATGGTTTGTAATTGAATTACTCTTGTTATAAGAGTAATGCGTTTCTTGTGCTAGGAGTGCATAGGTAAATTTGCCTAAGTCGATATTGGTTAGACTTAATGAATATTGAGAAGAGTTCTTGGAAAAGTTGTCAAGGTAGGTTTATAATAGAGTTGTTACAAACTGGTGGAGTTTAACGCCCTGAAATCCCCTCTCGGAATGTCACACAGTGCTTAAGGCTATAAGAAGCCCCAAGCTAACCCTTTGAGCCTATTACTACATATAATAACTCAACACGAGATGAAATAAACAAAACATTGGTACTATCTTATCAAATGATAGAAAATACGAAGAAAATACTTGGTCCAAACGACCACAATAATCTAAATCTCAACATATTAACAATCTGATAACTAGTATAATAAAGACTACTACTCAAGTCTACTAGAGAGCCATTGGTACAGGTCCCCAACTGGCTCAAACTGAACTGAAAGCAGTAATATGTCTACTAAAACACTGAAATGTCTAAAGATAGGTCTTCAAACCATGAGGACTCACCTTTATAGAGATGTAGACAAAGGTACCGAAAATCACTGATAAGGCTGGGAATGAGCACCTAAACCTATATTATAAGACAATATAGCACATAGACGCATATGTGGATCAATACTTGGAAACATACTGAGTATATTGGGGTGTCTGCATTTACAGAAAACAATGTCCATACTCTTTAATCAAATCATGCATGCAAATATGAATGACTCGCATAGATTGAATACGCCTACAATATAAAGATCATAAATCATGTAGAATGAAGCATGTAACACAAATCTTGTGAGTCATTATACTTTAGCTTTAAAAATCTAAACTTTTCTCTTATTCTCATTACTCAAAGACTAAAGAAAGCTTTAAACAATACTTCAAACTCGTGCTTTTATCCCATGTCGAGTAAAACTTCTTTAATGCTCAAGAACTTACAACTCTTTTAAACTCAAGACACTTGGAACTTGGAATTCTATAACTCTTACTAGTAGAGAAAACTACTTTCTTCTAGGGAAAATTTTACTTCAAGAAACTATTTTGAAAATCTTACTATTAGAGAAAAATCACTTATCCTAAAGATTTAGGGAAAATATTCTATATCAAGGGGGTTCTCTAAATCAACATCAACCATGCAAGCTACATGGATTCTAATGTGTTGTCCTCGTAAGGAAGAAACCTCACATTAGGGAGAGGCATCATACTCTTTCCAGGGAGTATAATCTCAACTCAGTGATCACTCATCTCGGCCTCCGGCCCATAAATCTAAATCCTATGGTGGTACGTAGTCCTGGGGTATAAAATCGTAGTAACTTACCCAACTCGGTGATAAAGACTAGTCACTTTCTTTAGCTATGCTCATCTCATGGAAATCCACTTTAAAATAATTTCATGGTTCATAAGAACCAAACTATAAAATTTGTAAACTTATTTGGTAAAGTAGATTTCAAAGCTACTATGACCATTAAGGTTAAAACTTTCTCAATAATCTCAAAGTACTCAAATCATGGGTTCTTATATCACAAAAGTTCATAAAAACTGAAATCTCAAGTAGGGTTTAATGATCCATAGTCAAATCTCAAGTTAAGACTCATCTAAATGCATACTAGATATCATATGGACTCATAGATCATACAGAAATCTGGAATTTACAGCAACTTATCTCAAAATCTCAACATACTCATGTACTTCAATTTCTAGAACATTGGCAAATCTCAAAATCTCATTCATAGTGACATTGGGTATGAACCCACACTTCAAATTCATAGGAGAACTCATAAAGTCATGTATCTTTGTAATTTAAAACAAGTTTTGGACACAAGGACGAAAGAATTGTCCTTGTTCAAACCCCTTATACCTTAGATTGTAAAACTTAGATGAACAAGCTTGCTTGAAAATCTTCTTCTTACTCTTTGAGACAGGGTTCTTGAAGCCTTGGACTTGGGGAACTCGAATCTAAACTCAATTTGCAGAATCTATTGTGAGTTCTTTAATTTCTTGGAGAATGATTTTGGATTTGCTATTGAGGAAGAAACCCTAGATTCTGGATGTTTTGAGAAATAATGAAGTCATATGTATCGTTTTGAATATATCAAGACCCCAAAAATCCATTTAAAAATGATATAAAAATACTAAATGGGATTTGCAACGGTCAGAGTGACGGTCCATCGCTAGTCTGACGGTCGGTCGGATCATCTATCTCATGTTGGTTAGAAAAAGGCCACACTGCCTTAGTTTTGATGATCCTTCGCTAGCTTGATGGACTGTCATCTTGGCCACCACAATTGGGATAGAAGAGGGAGTCACTGCCTTGGTTGCAACGGTCCTGGCGACGGTCTATCACAAACTCGGCGGTTCATTAACTTGTCCGTCACACGTGGGCGATTCTGAAAACTCTCTATAAAATGGCCAAAATATCTCACCCCAATACCGGATTTGTATGAAATTAGTATCGTTGGAAATCTTATTCAATTATCCACATGACAAAATGTTGATATTAGGGAAATTCAATCAAGGTTAAATCACTAATCACTTGGGAATTCCCTTCTCAATTTTTCTAGGGCCAGAATTACACTTCACACGACACACTCTAAGGATCAGACTACGAGGGAACTTTTGTGGGGTCTTACAATATCTCTCCCTTGGGAACATTCATCCTCGAAGTCATTTGTTAGACCAACTGAATAGGAAAAACAGAGTACACATAGATAAAGAAATTTGATAAACGGCTCAAAATCTTTCCAAACTCTTGAATACTTCGGAAATTGCAAGAACTTATGAAAGAATAGATATATAATTGAACTTTAGATTTAGAATGGCTGAATTAAGGAATAATAATCCCTTCGTCTTGGTCTGAACTCGTGGAAAAGAGGTGCGGGTACTTGGATCATATGTCTGCTTCTGCCTTCTAAGTAGCGCCCTCAACTGATTGTTTCCACCCTAAAACTTTGACCAAGGGAACCTCTTTGTTCCTCAGTCTACGGATCTGGAAGTCTAGAATCTCAATAGGAATCTCATCAAATGAAAGACTGTTCTGAATATCAGCACTCTCTGAAGGATCCACTACAACGAAATCACCAATATGTGTTTTAAGCATGGAGACATGAAAAATAGGATGAACAGCTGATAGCTCTACGGGCAACTCAACTTCATAGGCTTCTTTACCAACACGACTCAAGACTCTATAGTGACCCACATAATGGAGACTAAGCTTCCCCTTTTTACCAAACCTCTTCACCCCTTTCATGGGTTAAATCTTTAAGTACACCATATAGCCACCTCAAACGTAAGAACCCTTCTCTTCACATTGGCATATGACTTTTGAGGACTCTGAGTTTTCTTCAACCTTTCTCAAATCAACTGATCTTTCTCCATAGCCTCAAACACTGCATTAGGCCAAATCACAGAAGATTCACCCACATTAAACCAAGATATGGGTGATCTACATCTTCTACCATACAAAGCCTCAAAGGGTACCATCTCGATGCTAGAATGGTAACTATTGTTATAAGCAAACTCTATCAATGGCAAATTCTCATCCCAACTACCTTTGAAGTCAAGAGCACATGCCTTAAACATATCTTCTAGAGTTTGAATGGTCCTCTTAGCCTAGCCATCTGTCTGCCGATGAAAAGTGAAACTCAAATGAACTTGGGTACCAAGACCCTGCTGAAATACTCTCCAAAACTGAGAAGTTAACTGAGTATCCCTATCCGAAATAATGACAAAGAAACTCCATACAACTTGACAAACTCTTCGATGTATAACCTAGCATAATCCTTAGCTGTATAAGATGTATGCACTAGCAAGAAATGTAAAGACTTACTTAGACTGCCAACAACAACCCAAATAGAATCATGATGACAACGAGAAACAGGTAAACCAGTCACAAAGTCCATATTCACCTCTTTTTTCAGTTACAAGTGGTTATACCAAACACTTGCATCATACCACCAGGTCTTTGGGGTTTTAACTTAACTTGTTGGTACGTTGCACACTTTGCTACAAACTCAGCTATATTCTTCTTCATACTACTATGCCAATAGATTTCATGTAAGTTGCGGTACATCTTGGTAGCACCAGGATGGATAGAATACTATGTACCATGCGTTTCAGCCATAATCCTCTACCTTAGATCATCAACCAATTAAACACACAACCTACCCTACAATCTCAACACGCCATCTCCCCTTGGGATAAAACCTCTACCTTTTGGTCCTTAACTAACTTTTTTAGCCTGACCAAACTAGGATCTCTGTCTTGCTTCTCCTTCACTTCCAAAACTAAAGAGGATTCGGAACTAATCCGCACCAAAGTACCTCCCCCTGCTGAATCAAGCAACCTAACCCCCAATCTAGCCAGACAATGCACATCATAAGCTAACTCTTTCTTACCTTCCTCTACATGAGCAATACTACCCATAGACAACCTATTAAGGGCATCTACCACTATATTGGCCTTGCCCGGGTGATACAACACACTCATATCATAGTCTTTTAATAACTCTAAACACCTCCTCTAACTAATATTTAACTCTTTCAGGGTAAACACATAATGTAGGCTCTTATGATCAGTAAACATATCAACATGGACACCATACAGATAGTGTCTCTAGATTTTCAAAGAAAAGTTCACAGCAACTAGTTCAAGACCATGGGTTGGGTAGTTCTTTTCATGCGGCTTCAACTGTCTAGAGGCATAGGCTATAACCTTACCTCTTTGCATCAACACACAACCTAAACCAACTCTAGAGGCATCATAATACACCACAAAATCATCTGTACCATCAGGAAAAGTCAACACAGGGGTTGAAGTAAGTCGACTCTTCAACTCCTAAAAACTCTTCTCATAGGAATCTAACCACTGGAAATTAACTTTGTTTTGGGTCAACTGGGTCAAGGGAGACGCAATAGAAAAGAAACCTTCAACAAAATAGCAGTAGTAGCTAGCTAGACCCAAGAAACTTCTAATGTCATATGGGGAAATAGGTCTAGGCCAATTTCTTACAGCGTCTGTCATTTGGGGATCAGCTCTAATGCCTTGGGCTAAAATAATATGACCCAGAAAAGCTAATGATCTTAGTGAAAATTCACACTTACTTAATTTTGCAAACAATTAGTGATCTATAATAGTTTGTAAGACAATTCTAAGGTGATCTGCATGGTCGTTCTTAGTAAGTGAGTACACAAGGAAGTCATCTATGAAAACAATGACAACCATATCAAGATATTTCTGGAACACTCAATTCATGAGGTCCATAAATGCTGCTGGGGCATTGGTTAGCCTAAAAGACATGACTAGAAACTCAAAGTGACCATAGCGGGTTTTGAAGGATGTCTTTGGAATATCACATTCCTTCACTTTAAGCTGATGATAGCTGGATCTAAGGTCTATCTTGGAGAAATAAATTGCACCTTGCAACTAACCAAACAATTCATTAATTCTCGAAAGATGATATTTATTTTTTATAGTGACCTTGTTAAGCTGACGGTAGTCAATGCACATACGCAAAGAACTATCTTTCGTTCACACGAATAAAATAGGTGTGCCCCAAGGAGAAACACCCAGCCTTATGAAACTTTTGTCTAAAAGATCCTTAAGTTGCTCTTTCAACTCCTTAAGCACTGCAGGTGCCACACGATAACGCAGGATAGAAATAGGCTGAGTGTCGAGAAGAAGGTCAATCCCAAATTCTATCTCTCTATCGGGAGGTACCCTTGGGAGATCTTCTAACAAAAATTAGAAAACTCATTAACAACTCTGACTGACTGAATAGTTGGAGCCTCGAACTTAGTGTCTTTGACTCTAACTAGGTGATAAATGTAACCTTTGGATATTAGCTTTTTGGCCTTGAGATGGAAATAAAATGACTCTTGTGAGATATCGAACTCTCGAACTACTCAAAAACTAGTTCATCATGGAACTAAAACTTGACCACACAGATATGACAGTTTAAAAATGCATAGCAAGAATGAAGCCAATCCATACCCAGAATAAGGTCAAAATCCACCATGTCTAACTCTATCAAATCAGTAAATATGACTCTATGAAGAACAGTAATAGGATAATTTCTATATACTTTCTTAGTAACCACCGACTCCCATATAGGTGTGGAAACTAGGAAAGATTCAAGATTCTTTTCAGGACTCATTTCAAAATTCATAATGACAATAGAGTCACATAGAAGAAACTTGATCGGGGATCCAACTACACGTAAATATCAAAGAAAAAGACAAGGAGCATACCAGTAATAACGTTGGTAGAATTCTTCTGCTCCTGGCGGGATGGTAAGGCATAGAATCTGTTCTGGAGCTGACCACCATCAGTGGTAGATGAAGCACCCTGAACAGGGGTGGGATAAGGTACAGGAGCTGGTGCACTAGTAGTTTGTGCCTGAGGTCAAGAATCTCTGTTCTCCTGCCTAATATGTGGATAATCTGTAAGTCTGTGGCCCAGCTTTCCACAACCAAAACAACCCCTCTGATCTGCTAAACACTCACTGGGATGATCTCTACCACACTTAGCATAAGGAGGATAGCGGGGTCTGTTACTTAAACTATTCTACAACCTAAACATAGAAGACCTGTTCCCTTGCTCCTGCCTGCCTCTAGGAGTGGGAGCACTAGCTGATGAAGGTACTGACATAAACAAACAACTCTGTAACTACGAGTGGTTCCCTCTATGGGTCCTAGTCTGACTATACTCATATTGCTCGAATCTAGTCATTTTTTTATCCCTTACTCTATATCTCTCCCATATCTTATCCACCTCTATCAGTTGTGCATGCATCATCAACCTAGCTAGATCCATATCCCTATTTAGCATCACCATCCTACACTCTTTCAATACCAAACTAGAAACACCTATCAAGAATTTGTTCATACTAGCTCGAGTGTCAGAAATAAAATCAGGAGCATACATGGCTAACTAGTTAAACTTCAAGCAGTACTCCTTAACAGTCATGGATCCCTACCTTAAATTCATAAATTCCTCAATCTTTGCTTCTCTCATCTCAAATGGCAAGAAATTGTCTAAGAATGCATCTTAGAACACCTACCAAGTCATAAGAGCAACACTCTCACCTCTACCCTTTCTCCACGATACAACCCAGTCATAAGCAATATCCTTCAAACTATAAGATGCCAACTCAATACTTTCTTCCTCAAAAACATGCATCACCTGTGTGATCTTTCTCACCTCCTCAAGGTATAACTGTAGGCCCTTACCTACCTTAGACCCATAAAACTCTGGTGGATCTATCCACATAAAATCACAAATCCTAGCCATAGCTAAATTACCTCACTGCTTATTTGCAACTGTGGCCTAGTTATTAGCTTAAACATTCGCGGTAAATGCTTGGGATAATGCCTGAAAGATTGCTCGAAACTCAATATAAGACACTATCTCATTTAAGGGATCAACAGGTTGGGGTTTCTCATTATTATTTCTGTGGGCGTTCGCTCTTCGGAGAGGCATTTTCTAAAATAGAAGAGCACAAATTATTAGATGAGAGGGACAACTGTAGGTATGATAGAATCTAAAAGAAAGAAATAACTTTTTCCTAAAATGTCTTGTAGCCTCTTTTTTATAGATGTGGCGCGCTACTCACCAATGATCAAGACTCTACTCAATGCATCTTTTTAGATTCCCTAGGACTCCATAAACCTTAGGCTCTGATACCAAGTTTGTAACACCCTAAAATCTCCTCCCGGAACGTTACACAGTGCTTAAGGCAACAAGTAGCCCCAAGCTAACCCTTTGAGCCTATTACTACATATAAAAGCTCAACTCAAGATGAAATAAACAAAACACTGGTACTATCATATCAAATGATGGAAAATACAAAGAAAATACTTTGTCCAAACGACCACATTATTGGAAATCTCAACATACTAACAATCTGATAAATAGTCTAACAAAGCCTCTACTACTAAAGTCTACTAGAGGGCCATTGGGACAGGTCCTCAACTGACTTAAATTGAAGTGAAAGCAATAATATGTCTACTAAAATACTAAAATGTCTGAAGATAGGTCCTTGAACCATGACGACTCACCACTGTATAGATGTAGACAAAATTAATCAGAAATCACTGACAAGGCTGAGACTAAGCGCCTGAACCTACATTATAAGATAATATAGCACATAGGCGTATATGTAGATCAACACATAGGAATGTACCAAGTATATGAAGGTCTATGCACTTACAGAAAACAATATCCATACTCTTAATCAAATCATGCATGCAAATATGAATGACTCACATAACTTAAATACGCCTACAATATAATGCTCATAAATCATGTAAAATGAAGCATGTAACATAAATCTCATGAGTCATTATACTTTATCTTTAAAAGTCTTAACATTTCTCTTATTATCATTACTCGAAGACTAAAAAAAGGCTTAAATAATACTTTCAAACTCATGCTTTTATCTCATGGAGAGTAAAACTTTTTTAATGATCAACTTAGAACTCTATTAAACTCAAGACACTTAGAACTCAGAACTCTATAACTCTTACTAGTAGAGAAAACTACTTTCTTCTAGGGAAAATTTTACTTCAAGAAACTATTTTGAAAATCTTACTATTAGGGAAAAATCACTTATCCTAAAGCTTTAGGAAAAATATTCTATCTCAAGGGAGGTTCTCTTGAGGATTCCTCGTCAGCCTTAAGCAGAAAGTGCTAAAACTGAAGAGGGAGTTTATAACATTTGTGATAAGTCGTCAGACTCTTGATAAGGTGTCATGAATGTCGTCGCCTAATTCGAGGAATTATTAAACCCTGTGATTTTGTTTCCTTATTTAGGATGAACGATAAAGAGTATTGTTTAGGGTTTTTCTAAAGCAGTTCTGATCATAATTTTGGAACACACGTATTTTGTTATTTCTCTCTCTAGTTTCTTGGCTAGAAAAACAATTAACTTTGTAGAGATTTTCATCAATATTTAGGGATTTCTATTGTAATCTAATCTGAGAATCACTAGTTATTATTCATCTTGTGGTAAGTTCATATTTCAAATAATGAATACGTCTAGTTGTTTCGCTTATTGCATTATGAGTGGCACAATCTATTTAAATCGAATTATGCAATCAATGGGTTAAGTCTTGGTAAGATGCTATGTGTTTACGATTCTAAAGGTAATAGGACTCCTTGATAATTCTGAGATTTTAATTATTGTTTATTGGTTGCAAACGATAGATAGCACCTGCTTTGATTTGCTTGAGATAAGAAATCAAATATAGTAATCGACAATGTAACAAGGTTGATTAATCTGAGGTAAAGTCTGGTTAGTTAATATAAATTCCCTAATTCCAAGAGGATTGGGTACTTAAATGCTTGATTAGGTCGAGATACATTTAGGCATAACTTAGATAGAGATAATTTATTGTCCTACCTACTGTGAGAATCTTGAATCACTATTAGCATCTGTCAAGTACTAAAACCCATAGTGAAAATAATTCTTCTTTTCCGTAAACTCTTGATTACAAATACTGAAACTAAAGTGACCAAAAAAAAATTATTTGCTAATCTCCAAAACCCCCATTTTATCTTTTTGTATCATCTGTTTGAACTCAACTTGTAGCTATTGTTTCAAATTAGTTTAATCGTTGCTCACATTGTTCCATGTGGATTCAACCCCGACTCCAAAGTTGGGTAAATATATTGACGACGACTGCCCTGCACTAATTGACGTGTAGGTTGAGCGTTATCAATGTTGCAAAGACGTGTTTGCTCTAGTAGAGTCGGACCAATAAGTTACTATGTAAAACTATTTCATGTTCAACACTTATTCTAAAAAGACGAGTTCTCTCTTAAAAACAATAACTTAATCTTTTCATAATTTCATAAAACTTATAACAAAATCTTATAAATATAACACGCTTTTTACCGAGGACCTAGTCTAGACATGTACAAGAGCTACTAAATAGAGTAAAAAGTACGTAAGGACATCTTCCACCAAAAAGAGTAAAGACAGAAGCTGTTGGAGATCTTTATCCGCATAAAATAAGAAACATCAACAGGTTCTGAAACTATAGTACACCCCAAAAAGCGTATAGCAAGAGTAATGTTAGTATAACCACACGTGCTGGTAGGCATCTTGAGCCGACCCAAGTTAAATCATGTATACATAATACAAAATTGTGAAAGTAAAACATAAAAATAAATAATATGCCAATTCAATTATTTAATCTCATGCTCCCAACCACCACTCTCCTTACTATACATTCACCACTAAGCCTTAGTTAAGTCATGTCACCTCTCACTAATCACTTGTTGTCTCATAATACAACATTCATCGCTAATTGACCACCTTCTCACCATTACATTTTACTCCTAGATATGCATCTATCATTTGTTTAAGAAATGAACCCAATAGCATATATTCTGCCAAGAACACAAAAGTTAATTTAATAGACCATTTAAGTCAAACTTATTCATAACAACTCCCTTAGGTTGTCATTCAAATCAGGAAAACACACGAGATCACCTTTAAGCATATTTAATACTCACTTTGAAGTTAAATACCACCCTAATAACTAGCAAGTTAAATCAAAAACATGCCAAATAATACTTTGCATTCAACCACTATTTCCACTATGGTTCCAACTAAAATCAACCAAGTCAAGAAAGCAAAAGAATTACGTTTATTCAATTAATATTCAATTTACGACAACCACAAAATACTAATAAAAATAATTTCATTCATTACTTTCTCAGGAAATATTTGATTATTGTATAACATCAAGTATTAGATAATTTCAAGTACAATATCAACCAACCATGGTCCATAACAAGAATTAAAATATAAAAAAATAGCCTGATTTCTTAAAGGAACCATCAAACTTGCTAAATCCCGATGTTTACACATGCTCTAGGTCTTATAACTACACACTAAACATGACCTGTACAAAACAAGCTCATTACATGTACCAAATATCCCAGACACCTAGTTCCTACCACCTATATCACAAGCCAAGTGTTATACCACCCTCATTCCAGCATCCCTAACCTTATCCGCCATGAAATCCATCAATTCAATCATGATTAACCTTTACTAGTTCTTCCTATAACCATAAAAGTACTATAAATAAGAAAAATCACATAATAAGTTAAATCAGCCACCCTTGTACATAAAATAAAATACTTTTTACCAATATTCATTATCAATTATCCTAGACAAAATTGCATTCAACAATTATCAAGTTCTACATCCATTAGCATACATTTCGATTAAATAACAATAACTAGTTAACAAGTACGCATAAAACTAAATTAAGCCTTAACTCTATTTCAATCATAACCTACTTGACAGATATTAGTGAGCGAGGATCAAGAAATATATAATAAGTGAATATACAAACAACTAAATGAGGTTGACCTATTTTTAACCACCCAAGAGTACTCATAATACCTTTAACTACAACACCATTAACTACTCAACATATGGTTTGGTTACTCATAACTAGCCTTAAATCTCCTTACCAGTATACTATTGTGCACATGATTTTACAATCTCCACCCCTTACCTATATTGAAAAAATTAATTATCACTAACCGAATAAGGTTTAAGGTCATAAAACCCACTTCCACTAACGAATTTTCAATTAACAGCTATCCTTCAGATATAAACTCATTCAATCCAATTTACTACTTAATTGGCATATAAAATCAAAATATTAGGACCATAAAATTTCATTTGTTTGTTCCAAACTCATTTCTTCAATTTATCCAATCACCTTTCTTGTTGGCCTAAGTATGAAATATCCCATCAATTTAAATTATGAACATGTTTTCTAACCAAGATCTACTACTCAACTTAAACATATCAAAACAACTATTATGGAGACATGACTTTCATTCCTTGACCTATTCTAGAAATATTATAGCATGGAAACCATGAGAAATCTTTGAGATTTGCAGTTTCTATGAGCATTTCCTCGTTATTATCACTTCAAGGTCTTGAGACAACCTTATGACATTCTTAGAAGGAGGAAATATTTTGATTTAAAGCTAAGAAGATTGGGGTTTTATAATTTTTAGAGAGATTACGTGAGACCCTACTATAGCTGCCGGCATGCCATTGCAGTGGCGTCACTATAGAGGGATATTCCCACGATAGCAGACGAAATCAGCTTGCTCTACAAAACTTTCCCTATTAAAATAGGTCATTATATGACATAAATTATGATTTAATGGTTATTGGTTTATAAATGCTAGTATGCATAATGTCGTGCCCAATATTTTGAGGTCATGATTGTACCTACCCTAACCCAACCTTGGTAGGTAATCCCAATAGACGAAAAAGCTATAAATGCAAAATGAAGATAAATAACACCCAAATATAAGACTTTAAAATAGATTTAGGCCAAATATACATACATACATATATATACATACATACATATATATATATGTATATATATATATATACATATTTGTATGTATTTATAAGCAACTCAAAAATAGAAATAAATACAATACAAAATTCCAAAATCTAGTGTTATGAGTACAAAGCACTAATAACTGGCATAGAACAGAGAAATACATAACTCTGTGTTTGAAATGTAAAATAAAAACAAGACAAAGATATGATTAACTATGGAATTATGCTTCAAATAATGAGCTCACGGTACTTTGAGTTATCCTCAACTCAGCACGATCTTAAAATTTGTGGGCCACACTCAAACAAGGATCTACACTGAAAGAGTACCAATACTAGGAGTAAGTACAGTCCAATTGTACTTAGTAGGCATCACAGGTAGACTAGGCATAGTAGAAACAAAATGTCTGAAGGACATGACAAGTACACTTCCACCTGCATATAGAAATATGCCCAACAACCACTCAAGATGTATCTCCTAACAATATAAATAATTTAACAACACTAACAGTATAAAACTAGGTACACATGAATATACATAAGAAAGAATAAATTATACAATAACAAACACATAAGAGAAATGCAATTAATATAATACAATGGTATGATAAGGATGGAGTATCTCAATATTAGATTATATAAACCTTCCGAGCATAAGAAAGAATAAATTAAACAATAACAAACACATAAGAGAAATGCAAATAATGTAATACAATATTATGATAAGGATGGAATGTCTCAATATAATATTGTATACACATTTCGAGCATAAGCTTCAAGGAAGGACCCATGGGGTTTCATAACCCATATACTTTTACGATCTCATCAGCCCACCTTACCAACACATCCCTCAATCAAGATAATTTATAAAGTATCTTATTTTTTTCAAAATCAGTGTTTCCCAATGGTACCAATTCTAGGAATATGGATTAATCAAATTAGGATGCATGCTAAAAAACAAGTCAATATCGTGTAATGAATGCACTCCATAAGGGTATAAATGAGCTCAACTCTCAATAAATCATGATATCAACCATATCATGGCAATACAATAGTCATGACTCATGAAAGAAATTAATAATATCAATCTAACCCTTTTACTCGAGTATCACATAATAGGAAAATAATGCTCAAACTAGACCAATACTAGATCCCGCACGAGCATCAGAATATTAATATTCTCTTAAGCTAATAATATTCATCCAAATCCCAAATGATCTAAATAATAAAATAATGGTCACAAAAGGTGAATCCCACAGTAAAATCCCCAACATAGAGCATACTTTAGTGGAATGGTTAAATATCCAGTATGGTCGGAAGAAAGTTAAGCCATAACTCACCTTCAAAATCAAAAATACGATCTTAGACCCTTCAACAAGGAGATTTTACATTTGTGTAGTCATAAAAAGAAACCAGTCTACAAAATCGTAATCTATCTGACAAAGGAGTTTAATGATACCTATATTAGTTACACTTATTCTGGGATCAAAAGTAGTTCAAATATTGAACCTAAAATAAAAAGGATTAAATTGGCTTTTTATTAAAGAATCATGTTCCTCATGCATTAAGTATTCTAAGTATAAAAAACCCAAAAAAAAAAATTAAAATCAAGCTTAAAATCATTAAAAACCTATTTTCTTCCTTTATCTGGTGAAACCCCAAAATTCCATGTTAATCCAAGTTTTGAAGATAATTCGTTGAAATAATCAATGGGTAACGATAGAAATATGGCTTAGAAGATTACCCAAATCCCATTAGATCGAAAACCCTCGAGAATCGCCCCAAATAAATACCTCAGAGCTTGAAGATGGGAGGAATAAAATAAAATAAAATAAAAGGGGAAGTTTATAAAGTGGAATCACCTAGGCAAGATCTCCTAAGTAGATATACTACAACTAAGATGGTAGTTAGTTGGCACATCGATGACTGCCATGGAGGTCTACTACTAATTAATGTAAAGCCACTAAAGTGGCTAAGTAGTTGCCTTGGAAACCCTAGCCTATCATGGTCACATTGCTAAGGAGACCCAATGTCCACCTAGACGCGATCCCTAAGGCGACTAGAGGACTACTAAAGTTGTTGCACCAAAAACTTTACATAACTGGGAATATGCTACATAAAAGACTTCAAATGGACCCTCGAATTTGATTGAAAACTCTAAAATACTCCAATAATGCTAATAGGATAATTTTAATGGTCAAGACTCAATGAAACCACTAGATTTATAAAAAGGGGTCATTTTTAACAAGTTAACCCCTAAGGAGTGATTTAGGCTCTTAAAATATTTTTTAATTAAAGGTTAAAAATACAAAGTAACCACTCAAAACCAAAAATAATCATGATATTAACCCCAAATACAATTTTGTATCTAATTGAACTTACAGAATCACCATTTGAAGTCAAAGATTACTCCTTAAAGGCTTCATAATGGACTCAACCTCAAACATAGCCTCTTTAATCAAGCAATGTCTTCTTTGAAACTTCATAGAATCAGGATTCTTATATCTCAACTTCCTAGTTTGTCTATCTAAGATAGCAATAGTCTCCTCTTTAAAGGACAAATCACGTCTAATGCAACTGTATCCTGCTTGATTGCATGAGTATAATCTATGATATATCACTTCAATATCAAAACATAGAATTCTAGATGAACAACTAACAGATATAGAAGTAGGGGTAGCCTATAGGACACATTTCCAATCTTTTTAAGAATCTCAAAAGGTCTAATATATCTTAAAGCTTCCTTTTCTTCCCAAATCTCATCTGACTCTTCATGGGTGATACCTTCAATAAAACTCGCTCACCAAGAATGAATACTGTATCATGAATTCATTGATCAGTATAACTCTTTTGCCTAATCTGGGCAGCCATAAGTCTCTGCTAAATCAACCTCTCTAAATCCAATGAGTCTCTCAAAAAATTAGTGCCCAAAAACCTAACCTCAAAAGAATCAAACTATCCCACGATGAATTTAAACCTCTACCCATATAAAGACTCATAAGGCATTATCTAAATATTATAATGGTAATCATTATTGTAGGTAGACTCTACTAAAGCAAATAAATGGTCCCAATCTCCACCAAAATCCATAATACACTTCTAAAACATGTCCTCTAACCCAACCTTCAATCGCTAGCCCTGAGTTGGATATATTTCGAGCATATAGCAAGATAGTGCAATAGCTAGCATGAAGACTCTGGGACAAGACCACAACCACGACCGACCCAATAGAGTCCAACCATCCCAAACCAATAATCCATCCATACCAAACCATACCAAAGTCTATAAACCAGACCATAACCAAAGATGTTTCAAAATATAATATAATTAATCAAAAAATGAAATAGGATAGAAAAATCAATAATATCATTAAATAATTTCATCACTTTAGCTTATTCCAATGCCACGAATAACACCAATGTCGATCCCTCCCTTTTCAACCCATAAAAGTACCAAAAATCTCCTAACCAAAAAAGTAATAAAATTTGGTTCGGACATGCCCATAACCATAGCTAAAACCAACATCAAGAAACAAACAAGAATGACTAATAGTGTCCATAACATAAAATGGAGCCTTCCAAAAGAAAAGAAACTCACCACTTCAATCCAAGTGTTATGCTCGAGTCGATAACTATGTAGGAGAAGTAAAATGGTTGGTTTCTACATAGCGCAGGTATACAACTTCCAGTACATGAGTTAGTGGGTGAACGCTAGCATGATCTCAGGATAAGGATAAAATAATACCATTTATAAAACCAAGTAAAACTATTTATATGCACACAACCATACACACACATATATAACCATGTCGGGAAAAGGGATTAGTTTAGCATGCCTTTAGAACCTTTACCTAGGTTGTGTAGCTTTGCCATCCTAACCCACTGTAATACCCTAATTTTCTGAACCAAAATGCTACATGGTGCTCCTGACCCTAAGGGACCACGCTAACCCATGGCTGATATTTGTACCTGTATATTGCATAATATACATGTAATATGCAAAAAATATAAACATAGACCATAATGTCCAACCGATATAATTATACCAGCCATGTTGGTGAAAAATACCCAAGATAACTAAAGTCTGAATCAAAACTAAACTAAATATGAACTGTATCTGAAAGCCTTAAAGTACTGACTGAAAATGGAGTTGAGGAACATGTCTCCAACTAACTCCATAAACTGAAAACTAACTGAAATAGTAAATGAATCGAATCATATCATTCTCAAATGAAGAGGACTCACTGCAGCTCTATATACTGGAATGCAAATGCTACTGCTGGTCTAGAACTCGTGTCTCTGTACCTCTGGTGTAACATGTAAAGAAAGCACCATAGCACAAATGCGTCAGACAACTGAAGTACTGAGAATACAAGTGAGGTAGGCTAAATGAAAAGGGTTTACATGCATGAGCAATGCCAAATGACCGACAAATACGAATGTGAGACTGAAAACATATATACATAAAAATTGGAAACATAAATACGTAATAGTGGATCTGTACGCTAATACATGATTTACTGATTTTTGAAATGACTAAAACTATGGTTCTATCAACATAGGTAACTATTTCTGACAGTCCTGGGTTTGATGGAACTATCTGAGTTTCGTACTATAACTGAATTTGACTGTATCTGGCAGTTATGGTATACTAATATCTGAAGAACTATATGAGTTCTTTTACTGAAACTAAGACTAAAACTATGGGAGGTAGTTGTTTAACCAACATGCCCTAATATTGTATATAGCTTAGTTGGGGTCTAATCTCTACCCCGACTGAAGGGGTGTCAATACCGCGGCACTGGTAAGGACAGTTGTGAGTGACCCTCATCTGGAAGATACCCAAATGAGAACTATGGGAACAATAAAATGATAGGTTAATCCAACTCATTAACCCTATTCTGATAGGTTACGATGTCTCAACCTATACTGGCTATGTAGTTCTAGAACATAAGGATGACTGCGAAGAATCACACCCAAAATTGGCAGGTGAGTTCCCATCCTTGGGTTCACTCCGCGCTAACTTCTACTCCCATCTAAAGAGACTGAACATGATTTAACTGACTATTCATGGACTAAGTAACTGACTTCTGTTGACTGACAGAATAGCATTACTATCTGAGATTTTTCTGAGATCATAAGATTTTAGAGGTTTCCTGAGTCACATGGCTGACTGAGTTCTATAGAACATGGCTTGACTGAGATTATTGAGGTAATGTGACTTTGCTCTAGGAATACAACTATATTTTTTGGGTATGAATACCCCCCAGTACTCGATGGAAGGAAACTGACACACATGACAATACTTGCTCACATGATTGGAGTTCACAATTCATAATATCATAAGTAGGGGATAATATACTATATGTAGTTTACAATATCTTGTGCATGGTAGGGAGTTCATGGGATATATATCATGTACATATTGTATTACTTTATTATAATAAATGCTTCATACCACAACAGTAGCAACAAAACAATGACATGGAATTCATATTGAATTATACAATTAACATGGACTTGTCATGTAGATAATATGGGACCATGTAAACATGAAATTTCTAGCATTCTAAGCATTTTATCAAACACCTTACATACATTCTTTAAGGTATAGGTGTGTTCATGAATTTCACCATATTAAACTACCCAAATTCATGGGTTCTAACTACATAATGATAACTTTCATAAAACTTCATCAAATTACTACTCTATAGCACAAACAACCACCACCAATATGAATACAATAATATCACCACAAAATATTTATGATTTGGCATTTAATGATTAATTCTTGAACTCCATGGATGAAAGGAATCTGTGGATGAATAGTATGCATACCTGACTCAAGGTTCTTGACATTTTTGAACATGAACGGTTTGAAATCTTTTGATTCTTGTAGAGGATTGGGTATTGTTCTTGGAGATTAAATTTAGAGAGAAACCCCAATTTTTTTTGTGAAATAATAATGAGCAAAATGGCTGAATTCGGACTCATCGGGTATATATAGGTGAGTGGTAAGTGACCTAAAATACCCCTGTTAAAATGATCTAGAAATAAACTGAGCGTGGCATGTGATGGTCCAACTGACGGTTCGTTAGACACTTAACAGTTCTTCACTTAGCCCATCAGACGTGGACAAGAAATGGGGTTCACTAGATAAGATTTGACGACCTGGATGTCGGTCTGTCATAACTTTGAGGTCCGTCAACTCGTTCGTTGGTCATTAACTAGTACGTGGCTTAACTGCCTTGGCTATGATGGTCAAAGTGGCAGTCCATCACTTATATGGCAATCTATCAACTTGGCCGTCAAACCTGGGTATTTTCGATAGTTCTAAGTAAAACATCCATAACTTCCTCGTCTGATGGACAAAATTGGTACCGTTGGAAAGCTAACTCTATTTCACACATAAATGAGTGTATTTTAAAGTAAGTCCCAACATCCTTGAGATGATTTCTAGATAGGTAAAATGCCCGGGTATTACAATATATCCCTCTTGAGAATATTCATTATCGAATAAAACTGACTGAGAGGGGAAATAATAATCTAAACATGAGTAGCTGGAACATGATCTTATGACTGACAAACTGAATGCATTATACTTAACATACATATCTAATGTATGTGTAACTGATTCATGAATACATGACTTAGGTTCTCGTAATGAGAATACATATCTGATGCATGATTATGTACTAGACTGATACATGTATGCATGACTGAATATGTAATGGTACTTGATACCAAATTTGTGATGGAATATGAACATGAAATGAAATATCAAGTTGTATTGAATGCTGAATGTGAAACTGAATAAGCTTAAGGAGAATTGTTACCTTGATCTTGATCTGGGTTGGCGGAGAAAAGGTGAGGGTACTTGGTACACATGTTTGCTTCTGCTTCCCAATTATCTCCCTCAACGGACTGATTTCGCCAAAGAACTTTGAATAGTGGGACTTCTTTGTTCCTCAGCCTATAAATCTGATAGTCTAAAATTTTGACTAGAATCTCTTCATAAGAGGGGCTTTCCTGAACATCAATGTTCTGAATAGGGACTACAACTGCTGGGTCATGTATGTACTTCTTGATCAAGGAGACATGGAAGACCAGATGAACTGAGACTAGATCCGAAGGCAATTCGAGCTCATAAGCTACCTTGCTGAAGCGACTGAGAATCCTGAAGGGACTGACATAACGGGGACCTAGTTTTCCTTTCTTGCCAAACCTTTTCACTTCCTTCATGGGAGAGATTTTGCGGTATACATAGTCACTGACCTCAAACTCGAGATCCTTTCTACTAACATCTGTATAAGACTTCTGTCAGCTATGAGCAGCCCAAAGTCTCTCTCTGATCAAGTGAACTTTCTTTAAGGCGTCGAATACTAAGTCAGGATTGATGACTGAGGCCTCACTAACTTAGAACCAACCGACTAGAGATCTACACCTCCTACTGTAGAGAGATTCGAATGGAGCCCTCTGAATACTGGAATGATTGCTATTGTTGTATGCAAACTCAATCAGAGGCAAGTGATCATCCTAACTTCCCTTGAAATCAACTGCACGCACCCTTAGCATATCTTCAAGAGTCTAAATAGTCCTCTCTGCTTGACCATCTGTCTGAGGATTAACGGAGGTCCTGAGATAAACTTGGGTACCAAGACCCTTTTGGAATTCTTTCCAAAAATGAGAAGTGAATTATGTACCTCTGTCTGAGATGATAGATAAGGAAACACCATGTAATCTGACGAACTCCCTGATATAGAGTTTGGCATAATCCTCAGCTGAATAAAGGTATAAACTGGAAGGAAAAAAGCTGACTTGGTCATTCGGTCTACAGTGACCCAAACCGAATCATGTTGATGGCGAGTTCGAGAAAAACCTTTCATGAAATCCATTTTCACTTTATCCCACATCCAAGTAGGAATGGATAACTCTTGCATGGACCCACTAAGTTTTTGATGCTCTATCTTAACCTGATAACATGTAGAGTACTTAGCCACAAACTTTGCAACATCTTTTTTCATCCCACTCCACCAATAGATCTCCCACAAGTTGTATATCTTAGTGACCCTTGGATAAATATAGTTTCACGCACCATGCACCTCTGCAAGAATTCGCTACCTCATGTTATCTACACCTGGAACACACAGAAGACCCTGACAATGAAGAACACCTTCTCCCCCTTTGGAGAAAGCCTCTACTTTGTGATTCTGCACTGACTTATTTAGCTTGACAAGTTTGGGATCCCTATCTTTCTTTTCTTTCAGTTCGAAAACTAGAAATGACTCTGAACCACTCTGAACACATGCACCACCCTCTGAATAATTGACTAAGAAAATGCCTAGTCTGTCAAGCTAATGAATTTCCTGGGCTATCTTCTTCTTACCATCCTCTACGTGAGAAACACTACCCATGGAGAGTCTACTGAGAGCGTCGGCCACAACATTGGCCTTGCTTGGATGATAAAGAAAACTCATGTCATAATATTTCAAAAGCTCTAACCACCTTCTTTGACGAAGATTGAGATCTTTCTGAGAAAAGATATATTGGAGACTCCTATGATCTGTGAAGTCATCTACATGATCTTCATATAGATAATGCATCTAAATCTTTAAGGCAAATACTATGGTTGCTAACTCAAGATCATGAGTAGGATAATTTTTCTCATGGGGCTTTAGCTGTCTCGAGACATAGGCTATGACCTTACCATGTTGCATGAGGATATAACTTAAACCCACTCTGGATGCATCACAATAGACTAGAAAACTGTCTGAACCATCTGGAAGAGTTAGAACAGGGGCTGAGGTGAGTCGAGTCTTCAACTCTTTAAAACTCTTCTCAAAAGAATCTGACCACTGAAACTTAACCTTCTTCTAAGTCAATCTGGACATAGGAGATGCAATAGAAGAAAATCGCTCAACAAAGCATCTGTAATAGCCATGTAAACCAAAGAAACTCTTGATATCTGATGGAGACATAGGGTAAGGCCAATTTCTTACCGCTTCGGTCTTCTAAGGATCAACTCTAATGCCATCGCCAGAAATAATATGGCCAAGGAATGATACTGATCTTAGCCAAAATTTGCACTTACTGAACTTAGTGAACAACTGATGATCTCTGAGAGTCTGAAGAACAATTCTGAGATAGTCTGAATGATCACGCTCTGTACAAGAATAGACCAGAATATCATCTATGAAGACTATGATGAACATGTCCAAGTACTACTTGAACACCCAGTTTATCAAGTCCATGAAAGCTGTAGGGGCATTAGTAAGCTCAAAGGACATGACTAGAAATTTTAAGTGACCATACAGAGTATGAAAAGCTGTCTTTGGGATGTCACGTTCTCTAACTTTGAGCTGATGATAGCCTAATCTGAGGTCTATCTTGGACAAATAAGTGGCACCCTAAATTTGGTCAAACAAGTCATCTATTCTTGGAAGCAGATACCTATTCTTGACCGTGAATTTGTTGAGCTGACGATAATCAACACATATCCTGAGAGAACCTTCTTTCTTGCGCACGAATAAGACTGGTGCACCCCATGGGGTTATACTGGGCCTGATGAATCCCTTATCTAAGAGATCCTTCAACTGATGTTTCAGTTCCTTGAGTTCTATTAGTGTCATTCTATATGGCAGAATCTATAATAGGCTGAGTATCTGGGAGAAGGTCTATGCCAAAGTCTATTTCCCTTTCAGGAGGAATACCTAGAAGACCTTCAGGAAAGACTTCTGAATATTCATTAACAACTGGAACTGATTCAAGGATAGGAGATTCAGAACGGTAATCTTTAACATGCACGTGATGATACACACCCCCCTTGGAAATCATTCTTCTTACTCGAAGGTAGGAAATAAGCTGACCTCTGAAAGATAAAGTACTACTCTTCCACTCTAAGATGGGCTTACTCAGGAACTGAAATTGAGCTATCCTAGTTCTGCATTCGACTGTGGCATAGGAGGAATGAAGCCAATCCATGCTGAGAATGACATCAAAATCATTCATCTCTAATTCAACTAAATCTGTTGAAGTGGATTTCTAAAATATCATAATCGAGCAGTTCCTGTATACCCACCGATCTATGATGGCTTTACCCACTGTGGTGAAGACTGAAAAGGTCTCTTCTAAAATTTTGAGGCTAATTTTGAAATTGCCTGTTGTGTGCAGAGTAACAAAAAACAAGGATGCGCCTAGATCTAGCAAAGCGTAAACATGAACATAGAAAATCTGTAACGTACCAGTAATGATATCAGGAGAATTTTCCTGATCCTATCGAGTTTGAAGAGCATAGAGTCTATTTAGGTGTTGCCTACTAGTAGCACTAAAAGTGGCACCCTACTGGTTTAGGCGATCGGACTGAGTTGTGGAATGATTTTGTTGATGTTGATAACTGGACTGAGGAAAATCTCTGACTCTGTGGCCTAGCTTTCGACAACTGAAGCAAATATCACTACCGGCTCTGCAAACATCCTAATGGTTTATACCATAATTTTTTCATAGGGGATTAGTTCGGGCATTGCTGACACTACCATGAGATTTAGAGTTGGGTGCTCTATCTCTGAACTTGAGCTGATGACTCAGGAAGAAACTGGAAATGATTTTCTCCCTTTGATTTGGGCTAAGCAAAACTTAACTGCCTGATCTTGCTCTCTTATTCTGCCTCTCGCTAGCCTTAACCTTTTCCTCCTCTATTTGTTGAGCATGGGTCATGATCCTGGCTAAAGTCATATCACTGTTCAACATTGCAGATCTACACTCATTTACCATGCTATCATTTACTCCTGACATGAACTTGCTCATCTTAGCCCTGTTGTCTACAACCATATGAAGAGAATATCTAGCTAGCTAAGTAAATATGAGAGAATACCCCCTAGCCGTCATATTTCCCTGCCTGAGGTTGATAAACTCAAGAAATTTCACCTCTCTCAGCTCTTATGGAAAGAATCTATCTAAGAAAGTCGTGACCAATTCCTCCCACTCTATAGGACCTGCATTCTCTAAGCTCTTAGACTTCCACTGTTTGTACCAAGTGTGAGAAAAATGCTTTGACTGGCATGTAGCTAACTTGGAACTCTGAATATAACTAGTTGTCATGATTTTAATGAACTTTTGGACTTGGTCAATGAAATGCTGAGGGTCTTCATCAGACTTAGACCTGATGAAAGATGAAGAGTCCATTCGGGTAAAGTCCCGAATTCTAGCTGTTGCGGAATTAGCCACTAGATTGGCTGGAATAACTGGTGACCATTCATTCTAGGTAGCCACGGATTGAGCAAGTGTTATGAATATGGCTCTAAACTCTACATGAGAAACATGCTGGCCCAAAGGGTCTTCGGTATGAGGAACTGGCTGGTTTCTTCTCTTTGGAGGCATATTCTTAAATATGAGAAGAATGAATTAGACTAAGAGTTTAACTTAAGATTTTTCTCACTAGCACGACATGAATACTGAAAGAAGGGAAACTGTTCCAAAAACATCTCATAGCCTCTTATACATAAATGTGGCGCGCAATACACCCATGTACAAAACTCTACTAGATGCGGCTTTCAGACTTTCTTGGACTCTATTGAACCATAGGCTTTATACCAAGTTTGTAACACCACGATTTTCTGAAATGGAATGCTACACGGTGCTTATGACCCCGAGGGACCACAAGCTAACCCATGACTAATATTTGTCCCTATACACTGCATAACATACATGTAATATGCGAAAAACATAAACAATAGATCATAAGGTTCAACTAAAATAATTATAACATCCATGTGGGTGAAAAATACCCAAGATAACTGAAGTCTGAATTAAAACTGAGCTAAATCAAAACTGTATTTGAAAGCCTCGAAGTACTAACTGAACGAAGAGTTGAAGGAATATGTCTCCAACTAACTCCGTAAACTAAAAACTAACTAAAATAATAAATGAATCGATTCATATCATCCTCGAATGAAGAGGAACCACTGCAACTCTGTATACTGGAATGCAAATTATACTACTGGTTTGGAACTCGTGTGACTGAACCTATGGTGTAACATGAAAAGAAAGAACCATAGCACAAATGCATCAGTACAATTAGAGTACTGAGTATACGAGTGAGGTTGGCTAAATAAAAATAGTTTACATGCATAAGCAATGCTAACTAACCGACTAATATGAATGTGAGAGTGCAAACATACATACATAATAACTGGAACCGTAAATACATAATAGTGGATTAGTACGCTAATACATGATTTACTGATTTCTGACATGACTGAAACTATGCTTTTGTCAACATGGGTGACTATGTCTGACAGTCCTGGGTTTGATGGAACTATTTGAGTTCTGTACTATAACTGAACTTGACTGTATCTGGCAGTCCTGGTATACTCATATCTGAAAAACTATTAGAGTTCTTACACTGAGACTGAACCTGAAACTATGGTAGGTAGTTGTTTAACCAATATGCCCTAATAATACATATAGCTAAGTTGGGGCGACTGAAGGGGTGTCAATACCGCAATACTGGTAAAGATAGTTGTGAGTGACCCTCATCTGGTAGGTAATCAAATGAGAGTGGTGGGAACACTAAACTGACAAGTTAAGCCACCTCATCAACCCTAGTCTGACAGGTTAAGATGTCTCAACCTACGCTGGCTACGTAGTTCTGGAATACAAGGATGACTGCTAAAAATCACACCCCAAACTGGTAGGTGAGTTCCTATCATTGGGTTCACTCGATGCTAACTTCTACTCCTATCTGAAGAGACTAAACATGATTTAACTAACTATACATGGACTGAGTAACTGGCTTTCGTTGACTGACGGAATAGCACTACTATCTGAGATTTTGCTAAGATTATCAGACTTTGGAGGTTTCCTGAGTCATATGACTGACTGAGTTCGATAGATCATGGCTTGACTGAGATTATCAGGGTAACGTTACTTGGATATAGGCACACAACTATATTTTTTGGGTACAAATGCTCCCAGGACTCGATGGAAGGAAACTGACACGCATGACATGACTTGATCATAATATTGGAGTTCAAAATTCATAATATCATAAGTAGGGGATAATATACCACATGTAATTTTCAACATCTTGTGCATGGTAGGGAGTTCATGGGATATATATCATGTACATATTCTATCACTTCATTATCATAAATGTTGCATACCTCAACAATAGCAACAAAACAATCACATGGAATTCATATTGAATTATATAATTAACATGGACTTGTCATGTAGAAAATATGGGACCATGTAAACATGAAATTTCTAGCATTCTAAGCATTTTATCAAACACCTTTCAGGCATTCTTTAAGGCATAGATGTGTTCATGAATTTCACCATATTAAACTACCTAAATTCATGGGCTCTAACTACATGATGATAACTTTCATGAAAATTCTTCAAATTACTACTCTATAGCAAAAACAACAACCACCAACATGAATACAATCATATCACCACAAAAAATTTATGATTTGGTATTTAAATATTGATTCTTAAACTCTACGGACGAAAAGAATCTGTGGATGAACACTAGGCATGCCTGACTTAGGGTTCTTGATGTTTTTGAACTTGAAGGGTTCGAAATCCTTTGATTCTTGAAGAGGATAGGGTCTTGTTCTTGGAGATTAAATTTAGAGAGAAACCCTAGTTTTTGTTTGTGAAATAATAATAAGCAAATTGGATAAATTCGGACTCATCTGGGTATATATAAGTGAGTTGTAAGTGACCAAAATACCTCTGTTAAAACGACCTAGAAATAAACTAAAGATGGCATCTGATGGTCCAAATGACGGTCCGTCAGACACTTGACGATCCGTCACTTAGACCATCAGACGTGGACCATAAATGGGGTTCACTGGATAAGAGTTGACGGCCAGGATGATGGTCTGTCGTAACTTTGATAATCTGCCAACTCATCCATCAGTTCTTATCCAGTACGTGGCTCAACTACCTTGGCTGTGATGGTCAAAGTGGCGGTCCATCACTTATGTGGTGGTCCGTCGAGTTGGCTGTCATACCTGGGCATTTTTGACATTTCCAAGTAAAACATCCATAACTTCCTCGTCTGATGTCGGATTTGGACAAAATTGGTACCATTGGAAAGCTAACTCAAATTCTCATGTGATAAAAATTGAAAATCTTAAAAATACCATGTGTACAAAGATAGGTTTGCATTTTAAAGTAAGTCCTAGCATCCTTGAGATGATTTCTAGCTAGGAAAAAGGACGGGTATTACACCTACCCATAGGCTATATGGGTTTGGCTCCGCCAGCTAAAATGTCCTAGTGCGTGTAGCCAAACGACTAGGAAAAAAAACCTGAGATGACTAGTACATCCCCCAAAATATAGTGTGACATCATGCACACGGTTATTAAGATCAACCTTATATCGAGAAATATGAGTTTTTAATTTTGATCCCGTTGGGACCTTCACCTTCTGCAAATTTTCTATAGATTCCGCCATTATTGCCTAATTAAAACCAAAACTATTATCCATTTTTAACCTAGGCGGTGTCATTATACCAATCTTCCTTACATGTATTATCCATAGCAACCATGTATAGGCTTAAGGAGACTTTCAAGTGCCCGTTCATTTACCATATTAAACCACTTGGGGGATTCCATGTACCCCACAAGCATAACCATTTATCCATTTACCTTTCCAAGCCATTTAAACCATGCATAATTCATTTACCAAGTTTTAAAACAAGCATGAGTTCTATTAAAAGTAGTTAATGCAATGACCAAATCTTTGAAAGCATTTCGTCAAACATATTCGAGGCATAATATGACCAAACCTAATTCCAATTACAATTAAAACATTCTCATGCAATACAATTATCTAAAACCACCATTATTGCATATAAAGCATAATTAAAATCATGGGAAATTATAACCAACCATTTAACATAAAAAATAAACCCAATTCATATCTGAAAACCAACCACTACCAAAAAAAGTCGAAAAAACTACTCAAAAAAAATGAATTGTGTCTCTTTAAAAAGAAGGAGAAAGCCGGTACTGTTCGTCACTTTTATAATTTAATTTTAGTTTTTATTTATTTTTTATGAAAATCGCTGGCCATCTTCTTAATATTCATCGTTTTTTGTTGATTATTGTGCCAACTAATTAAAAAATAATTTATAATTTTTGTAATAGATGTGATGGATAGTGTCATAATTTATTTTAAAATAATGATAATTATTTATTTGAAAAGCAACATAGTCCATAGATTTTTAAATTTAATTTTTATTTTTACCTATTTTTTTATTAAAAGAGACGGACAACATCGCTATAATTTTTATTTTTTAAAATATTAATTCTAGAAAAACGATGTTGTCTGTCACAATTTGCATTTATTTTAATTTTTTATTTATTTTCTTACAAAAAGCAACAGACAGTGTCACTTTTGTTAAAACTAAATAAGAATTAATTTTTTGAAACGCGGCTTTGTCCGTCGCTTTTTAAATTTAGTTTTTATTTTTATTTATTTTTATTAAAATCAACAAAAAATGTAACTATAATTTTTTATTTGTAAAATATTAATTATAGAAAAGTGGCTCTATCTAGCACAATTTTTAAATATTTTTATTTTTTATGTATTTTTCAAAAAGCGACGGACAGTGTCATTTTTGTTAAAAATAAATAAAAATTAACTTTTTTTATAAAAAGTGACGTTATCCGTCGATTTTTAAATTTAACTTTTAATTTTATTAAAATCGACGGACAATGTCGGTATAATTTTTTATTTTTAAAATATAAATTATAGAAAAGCGACGTTATCCATCAGAATTTTTTATTATTTTTTTAATTTTTTTCATATTTTTTACAAAAAATGGAGGACAGTGCCACTTTTGTTAAAAATAAATAAATATTAGCTTTATGAAAACAACACTGTCCGTCGATATTTGGTATTTTTAATTTAAAATTCAAAAAATAATTTTTTTATATATATAAATTAAATATATTCAATTATATATTGAATACATTGATATTATACAATCGATTGATTGTGAAAAGAATATACTATTGAAGTTATGATATAATAATATAAGATAAATTTAATAATAATTTATCATTATATATATCTAATACGTTGTATTATGAGGTAATATAATGTGTATGTGATGTATCTAGTACATATTGTGAAGTTTATAGTCAATCAAGTATATATATTAATACATTGATATCATACAATAGATTGATCAAGGTAATAATCTATTGTTTGACTTATAATATAATAATGTAAGATAAATTAAATGATAATTCATCAGAGTAGAAATAACATACATTGTATTACGAGGTAATATACTCGTGTATGTGACATATATAGTACATATTACAAAGTTGATAGTCAATAATATATATATATAGATATATATATATATATATACATACATATATATGTAAGTATGTATGTATGTATGTATAAATATGTACCTCTCGTATAGTGATGCACATAGTAGTTAAAAGCTAGTTAACTGAATCTATATATCCAAATATTTTGAATAATATGTTAACATCATATTATCGAGATAATAATACACTATTGAAGTTATAATAATGAAGCTAATTAACCGATAACTAATCATATTATTATGTTGTATTAACGAAATTGAAATCTCTCATTCAATCTTTTTTAATCCAATTTCTAATCCCAAATTGACTCATATCCTCAATTTTAATCTCAAACGTTCATCATATTTGATCAACGGTCAATACTAAAATCAATTTTCCCTATTTTTTTCTTGAAATTAGGGGTGTGCATCAGTCGGTTCATTTTGATTTTATATATTATCGGTTTGGTTTATGTGTTATCAATTTATAATATGCTAAACCAATATTCAAATCAATATGGTATTTTTTATCA
The DNA here is from genome assembly GCF_002878395.1 of Capsicum annuum. Taxonomy (NCBI): domain Eukaryota; kingdom Viridiplantae; phylum Streptophyta; class Magnoliopsida; order Solanales; family Solanaceae; genus Capsicum; species Capsicum annuum. The sequence continues at coordinate 137,770,536 of NC_061114.1, read as the reverse complement.
TTTTTTAGTCCTTAATGGTTTGATTTTCGATTGAACCAATAATAAAATATGCATACAATAGAAATAGTAGCAACTAATTAAATTATTTTCGTAAATACGCACACTCACTATTTTCAAATGCATTATCTACCACTATTATTATTTGTAAGACCCCACAAAATCTTACATTGATAATTAGCTCTTTTTCCTAAAAGCTCTTTGGAAGGTTCAACACTTAGAATATTTTAGCTAGGTGTTCAACACTTAGTCTCATTTTAAGCCTTCAAACTTCGGGGATTTAGTAGACAACCTTCCCGACCTCTATTTTCTAATTTCAAGCTGTGTTACGAAGGGGCAAGTCCATAGTACATTCCGATTGAGTTTTGAAATTTTCATAATCTGTTTAGGGCACATTTGGATTTTGAACCAGTAGCTAACGACTATAAGGGACAGCCGCCCAGCTTATAGCCTTGTCCTCCTCCTCAATAGCTAAGTGTCACCCAGCTGCAAAAGGCTTTTGGAAAGGCACCGCTTTACTATAGCCTTTGTGCCCAGTTTTTTAGCATTCCACCTCCGTGCTTTGATGGGTAATTTGATCATTATTCCACCCCTATATATATCAAAAACATGAAATTTAGCACTCAAAACACTAAAATATACTTCTTTTCATCAATTTCTCTCAAGAACAAGAGCTAGGGTTTCAATTTAAAGATCCAAATCCAAGAGATTCCACCGTAGATCATTAAGGAACTTTCATTTAAGGTATATTTATTATGTTGATTCATGGACTCCTGTCATCCATGAAGCTCAAGAACCCTATTTTAAACTATATATATCATGATATTCAAGTTATGGCTTGATTATTGATCATGTTTATGTGTTGAATGATTCCAAGATGGGACCTTTATGTGTTTCTATGAAAGTAGGATGGCATGTTAGTTGAAATATTTATGAATTTTGGGTACTTTGAATTGTTAAATTAATGAATATACCTATTCCATAAAGTGTGCATGAAAGGTGTTCGATAAAAGGCCTAGGAGACTAGAAATCATGTTTTCATGACTTAATAGGACCTAAATGACAAGTCCATGCTCTATCCCTTATGATTTAATATGAATTTCATGCAATTGTTGCATATAATTGTTGTGCTATGGAATGCTCATGACATTGGAGATATTCAAGTATTTACATGGTATATGCATTCTCTTCTATGTAAAAGATTATGATTACTATGTACTTTATGAAATTTCCCATTTATTGTATTATAGATTGTTATTGATGGTCATGTATTCAAAAAAGTAATGCTTTGTCAGTTTTCTATCTATCAAGTCCTGGGGGTACCTGTACCCAAAAAATATAGTTGTGTTCCTAGAGTCTGTGTCATGTTTTCATGATACTCTTAGTCAAGCCATCTTTAGTAGAATTCAGTCAGTCATGTGACTCAGGAAAGTTTAGTAACTCAGTAATCTCAGTAGTATTCCATCAGTCAATGGAACTTAATGAATCCAATTAGTTCAGTCCAGTTAATCATGTTCAGTGTCTATTTAAATGGGAGTAGGAATTAGCACCGAGTGAACCCAATGATGGGAACACACACTATCAGGTGAGGGTGTGATTCTTAGAAGTCATTCTTGCATTCCATAACTATATAGCCGGCATAGGTTGAGACATCAACATCGTCAGATAAGTGTTGATGGGGTGGATAAGAACTGTAAGATGAGGGCCCCACCATTCTCTTTTGGGGAAACCGTCAGATGAGGGTTACCCACAGTTTGACTCTACCAGTGGCACAGTATTGACACCCTTCCAATTAGGGTACAGATTGGACCCATCTCAGCTGTTATAGTGCATTTAGGGTATGTTGGTTAGATTACTATCTCCCACAGTGTCAGATTCAGTCTTAGTAAAAGAACTCAGATAGTTCTTCAAATTTCAAGACTATTAAATACAGTCAACTCAGATATTATACGGTACTCAGCTAGATCCATCAGGTTTAGGACTATCAAATTCAGTCACGTATGTTATCAGCTATAATAGTAAACTCATATTATATGTACTCAAACTCAGTAATCATGTTTTCACGATCTTATTTACAGTATTATGTACTCATGCATGTTTTCTCATGTTTATATTAGTCAACCAGTTAGTATTGTTCATAAATATGAACCTCATGCATTCAGCCTACCTCACATGCATACCAGTATTTTCAAAGTACTGATGCATTTATGCTATGGTGTCTTATACCATAGGTTCAGAGACACGAGCTCTAGAGAATCAATAGATTCCAGTCTCAGTATTCAGAGTTAGATGTGAGTTCTCATCTTGCAAGGACACAGTTATTATTTTTATTATCCCATTAATTAGTTTATTAGTTGGAGTTATTTGGGGACATGTCCTATCAACTCCTTATTCAGACAGCCATATTTTATAGGTTCTTCAGACTACAATATGTTCAGATAGCTTATTTAAGTCTTGTTTTTTGTATTTTATACCCCACCCAGATGTTATATCTTATCAGATTTTATTTCATAGTTTTGAACCTTATGTCTTTTTAGTTCATGTTTCTGTATTTTATAGTATATTATGCAGTATACAAGTACAGATATCAATCATGGGTTATGTTGTGGTCCTTTAGGGTCATGAGCATCGTGTAACATTCTGGGTACTAGATTTGAGGCGTTACAAACTTGGTATTAGAGCCTAAGGTTTAATAGTATCCTAGGAAGTCTGTAAGCCGCATCTAGTAAAGTCATGTAGATGGGTGTGTTGCGCGCCACATTTATGTTCAGAAGGCTATATAATGTTTTAGGAATAGTTTCCCTTATTTCAGTATTCATGTCATGCCAATGAGAACAATCTCAATTCAATCTCTTAGTATAATCTATTTCTTCTCTTTATTTTAGAACATGCCTTCCAAGAGAAGAACCTACCCTGTCCAAGAAGATCCATTGGCCGAACATATTTCTCATACAGAGTTTAGGGCCATATTAACTACTCTTGCTCAGTCAGTTGCTGCTAGGAATAAATGAGCAACTATCATTCCATCCAACTCAGTGGCTAATTTAGTTGTAGCCATGATTCAAGACTTTACCCAAATAAACCCTCTATCCTTTCATGGATCTAAGTTAGACAAGGACCCTCAGGAATTTATTGATCAAGTTTAGAAGGTGACACACATCATGGGGTGACTACTGTTGAGAGTGCGGAGCTAGCTGCATATCAGTTGCAGGGTGTGTGGCTCATACTTAGTTCAAGTAGTGGAAGTCAGAGGGGTCAGATCATGCAGGTCCTATAGAGTGGAATGGGTTTGTCACTGTATTCTTACACAGATTCTTTCCCCCAGAGCTTAGAGAAGCTATGGTGATAGAATTCATCAACCTCAGGAAAGGCAACATAACAGTAAAAGAGTATTCTTTTAAGTTTACTTAATTAGCCAGATATACCATTTATGTAGTAGCAGACAGCAGGGCTAAGATGAGTAAGTTTGTTTTAGGGATGAATGATAGTGTGGTAAATGAGTGCATATCCACTATGATGAATAGTGACATGACTTTATCCAAACTCATGACTCATGCTCAGCGGATAGACAAAAAAAAAGATTAAGAAGAGGGAGAAGCAGAGTAAAAGAGCAAGGACAGGTAGTTTCAACTTTGCTCAACCCAAGTTAGAAGGAGAAAACCGTTCTCAGTTTTTCCTAAGTCATCAGTTCTAGTTACTTCTTTATCCAGTGCTCTAGCTCCTAAGTTTAGAGATGGAAACAAAGATAGAGTGCTCGGCTCCAAGTCTCAGGGCATATCAGCAATGCCCAAACTAAGCCCCTTTGTCAAACTTATGGTAAGAACTATAAGGATTTTTGTAGATCAGGTAGTTATGTCTTCTTTAGCTATGGAAAGCCAGGCCACAGGGTCAGAGATTGTCCTCGGTCAAGTTATCAGGGTCAGCAGAACCATTCCCTAGCTCAGTTTGGTCGCCCAAATCAGTAGGGTGCTATCTTCAGTGCTACTAGTGGGCAACGTCCAAATCTTCTTTATGCTCTTTAGACTCAAAAAGATTAGGAAAATTCTCTTGATGTAGTTACTGGTACGTTACAGATCTTTCATGTTCATGTTTACACTTTGGTAGATCCAAGTGCTTCCTTATCTTTTATTACTCCTTACATATCAGGCGATTATAGAGTCAGTCCTAAAATTCTAGTAGAGTCCTTTTCAGTGTCTACCCTAGTGGGTAAAACCATCATAACCCAATGGCTATACAGGAACTGCCCGATTATGATATTTCAGAAAGTCACTTCAGATGACTTAATCAGATTAGAGATGACTTATTTTGGTGTCATTCTTAGCATGGATTATCTTCATTTTTTCTATAATATAGTAGACTGTAGAAACAGAATAGTCTAGTTCTAATTTTTGAATAAACCTGCCCTAGAGTTGAAGGGCAGTGTGTTTGTTTTCAGAGGTCATCTTGTTTCCTACCTTCGGGCAAGGAAAATAATATCTAAGGGATGTGTCTATCGTCTTGTTCGAGTTAAGGAAACTAGTTCTGAAATCCCCATCCTTGCGTTAGTCCCAGTTGTGAATGAATATTCAGATGTTATTCCCGAAGATCTTCCAGGTGTTCCTCCTGAAAGGAAAATAGACTTCGGCATTGATCTTCTTCCAGATACTCAGCCTATATCTATTCTACCATATAGAATGGAACCAGTAGAACTTTGAGAACTGAAAGAACAGTTGAAGGATTTCTTAGATAAGGGATTCATCAAGCCCAGTGTTTCCCCATTAGGTACACTAGTCTTATTCATGTGAAAGAAAGACGATTCTCTTAAAATGTACATAGACTATCGTTAACTCAATAAGTCACAGTCAAAAACAAGTATCCACTTCCAAGAATTGATGACTTGTTTGACCAACATCAGGGTGCTAGTTACTTATCTAAGATAGACCTCAGATCCAACAATCATCAGCTCAAAGTCAGAGAATATGACATTCTTAAGACAGCTTTCTGAACGTGGTATGGTCACTTCAAATTTCTAGTCATGTCTTTTGGTCTTACCATGCACCAACAACTTTTATGGCCTTGATGAACTATGAGTTCAAGCAGTACTTAGACATGTTCATCATATTCTTCATAGATGATATTATGGTCTATTTCTGCATTGAGAGTGATCATGCAGAACATTTCAAAATAGTACTTCAGATTCTCAGAGATCATCAGTTATTTTCCAAATTCAGTAAGTGTGAATTTTTGCTAAGGTCAATAGCATTTCTTGGTTATATTGTCTCTAGTGATGGCATTAGAGTACATCCTCAAAAAGACCAAAGCGGTAAGAAACCGGCCTCACCCTATCTCTCTATCAGATATTAGGATTTTCTTGGGTTTGGATAGCTATTACAGATGGTTTGTTGAGGGATTTTTTTCTATTCCATCCCTTATGTCTATATTGACTCAAAAAAAGGTCAAGTTTCAGTGGTCAGATCTTTGCGAGAAGAGTTTTCAAGAGCTGAAGACTCAACTCACCTAAACTCTAGTTCTAGCATTACCTGATTGTTTACATGGATTCGTAGTGTATTGTGATGCATCCATAGTTGGGATGTGTGCTCATGCAGCATGGTAAGGTCATAGACTATGCCTCCAAACATCTTAAACCCCATGAGAAGAATTATTCTACTCATGTTCTTGAATTAGCATCCGTAGTATTTTCCTTAAAGATTTGGAGGTATCATATCTACGGAGTTCTTGTAGATGTGTTCACGGATCATAAGAGACTTAAGTATGTCTTTTCTTAGAAAGATCTTAATCTTTGTCAGAGAAGGTGGTTAGATCTCGTGAAAGGTTATGACATGAGTGTCTTTTATCATCCAAGCTAGGCCAACGTTGTTGTCGACGCTCTTAGTAGACTGTCTATGGGTAGTGTTGCTCATGTTGAGGACAGTAAGAAAAAGTTAGCTTAAGAAATATATCAGATTGCCAGACTAGGCATTCTCTTAGTCGATACAGTAATGGATGAAATATGGTTTCATAGTAGTTCAGAATCATCTCTAGTATCCAAGGTAAAAGAAAAGCAAGATTGAGATCCCACCCTTATTAAGTTAAAAGAGACAGTCAAGGATTAAAAAATAGAGGTTTTCTCCCAAAGGGGAGATAGTATATTTTGTTATTAGGGTTGTCTTTATGTCTTGTGTGTAGATGACTTAAGGCAGTGAATTCTTAAAGAAGCACATGGTGCACGTTACTCTATTCATCCAGGGGCCACTAAGATGTACCGCGACTTACAGAAAATCTATTAGTGGATTAGGATGAAGAGAGATAGTGTAGAGTTTGTGGCTAAGTACTCTACATGTCAACTGGTTAAGATAGAGCATCAGAAGCCTAATAGTCCTATGCAGGAGTTCATTATTCCTACTTGGAAGTGGGAAAAAGTAAACATAGACTTTGTGATGGGTTTCTCTCAAACTCGTCATTAGCATGATTCAGTTTGGGTCATTGTAGACAACATAACCAAATCAACTTATTTCTTTCCAGTTCATAACTCGTATTTAGTTGAGGATTACGCCAAAATCTACATCTGATAGTTGGTCAGATTGCATGATGTTCTGCTATCTATTATCTCAGACATAGGTACCTAATTTACCTCTCATTTCTAGAAAGTATTCCAAAAGGGTCTTGGTACCCAAGTCCATCTCAATACAGCCTTTTATCCTCAGACAGATGGTCAAGCAGAAAGGACCATTCAGACTCTAGAAAATATGTTAAGGGTGTGTGTAACTGATTTCAAGGGAATTTGGGATTACCACTTGCCTTTGATTGAGTCTGCATACAACAACAGCTATCTTTCCAGTATTCAGATGGCTTCATTCAAAGCTCTCTATGGTAGGAAATGCAGATCTCTAATCGTCTGGTTTGAAGTTAGTGAGTCCTCTGTCATAGGGCCTGACTTATTATTTGATGCCTTAGAGAAAGTCCAGTTTATCAGAAAAAGACTTTGGGCTGCTCAAAGCCGGTACAAGTCTTATGAGGATGTTCGTAGAAAAGATCTCAAGTTTGACATTGGTGACTATGTCTATCTAAAGATCTCTCCCATGAATAGAGTAAAGTAGTTTGTCAAGAAGGGAAAGCTTAGTCCCCAATATGTCGGTCCCTTCAAGATACTCAGTCATTTCAGCAAGGTAGCTTATGAGCTCGAGTTGCCTTCAGATCTAGCCTCAGTTTATCCAGTCTTCTATGTCATTTTTCTCTAGAAGTGCATAGGTGACCTAGTAGTTGTAGTCTCTATTTAGAGCATAGATGTTCAGAATAGCATCTCTTGTGAAGAGATTCCAGTCAAAATCCTAGACTATCAAACTCGTAGACTGAGGAACAAAGAAGTCCCTCAAGTCAAAGTTCTTTGGCAAAATCAGTTCATTGAGGGAGCTACTTAGGAAGAATAAATAGACATGCATACCAAATATCCTAACCTCTTCTCCGCCAACTCAGATCAAGCTGAAGGTAACAATTCTCCTTCAAATTTTCAACTTCATGTCCAGTATTCATTACAAACTTTATATCAAATTTCATGCTCATATTCCCATTTTAAACTAGTTATAAAGTGCCATTGCATGTTCATTCATGCATTCTTGTATCAGTTTAGTTATATAATCATGCATCAGATATGTATTCTTATTGAGAGAAACTTAGTTTATCAGAACACTTAGTTATGCACTCATAAATGAGTTATACATACATCAGATATGCATGTTTAGTATGATATGTTAAACTTATCAGTCACGTCAGTCATGACATCATCTTTCAGTTGGTCATGCTCAGTATTTACGTCAATTGTCTTTTCTCCCCTCTCAGTCAGTCTCATTCGAGGACGAATGTTCTCAAAGGGAGATATGGTAAAACCCCACTAAATCTTACGTTGATAATTAGCTCTTTTATCTTTTAAAAGCTCTTTGGAAGGTTCAACACTTAGAATATTTTAGCTAAGTGTTCAACACTTAGTCTAATTTTAAGCGTTCGAACTTCGGGGATTTAGTTGATGACCTTCCTAGCCTCTATTTTCAAATTTTCAAGTTGCGTTATGATGGGGCAAGTCCATAGTACATTTTAGGTGAGTTTTGGAATTTTCAGAATTCGTTTAGGGTATGTTTGGATTTCAAACTAGTAGCTAAAGGCTATAAGGGGGCCGCCCAGGTTATAGCTTTGGCCCCCTCCCTCAATATAAAGGCGCCGTCTAGATGCAAAAGGCTCTTGGAAATGCGCCGCCTTCCTATAGTTTTTGTGCCCAGTTTTTTAGCATTCCACCTCTGTGCTTTTAGGGGTAATTTTGTCATTTTACTACCCCAATATATATCAAAAACATGGAATTTATCCCTCAAAACACCAAAATGTACTTTTTTTCATCAATTTCTCTCAAGAACAAGAGCAAGGGTTTCAATTTAAAGACCCAAATCCAAGAGATTTCACTGTAGATCATTAAGGAACTTTCATTAAGGTATGCATTGTGTTGATTCATGCACTCTTTTCATCCATGAAGCTCAAGTACCCTATTTTAAACTATATATATATATATCATAATATTCATTTTATAACTTGATTGTTGATCATGTTTATGTGTTGAATGATTCCAAGATGGGACCTCTATGTGTTTTTATGAAACTAGGATGGCATGTTAGTTGAAATATATATAAATTTTTGGTGGTTTGAATTGTTAAATTAATGAATATACCTATGCCATAAAGTGTGTATGCAAGGCGTTTGATAAAATGCCTAGGAGACTATAAATCATGTTTTCATGACTTAATAGGACCAAAATGATAAGTCCATGCTCTATCCCTTATGATTTAGCATGAATTTCATGCTATTGTTGCATATTGTTATTGTGATATGTAATACTCATGACATTGGAGATATGCAAGTATTTATATGGTATATGCATTCTCTTCCATGGAAAAGATTATGATGACTATGTACTTCATGAAATCCCCCACTTATTGTATTACGAATTGTTATTGATGGCCATGTATTCAAGAAAGCCATGCTCTGTCAGTTTTCCTTCTATCGAATCCAGGGGGTACTTGTACCCGAAGAAAATATAGTTGTGTGCCTAGAGTCAGTGTCATGTTTTCATGATACTCTCAGTTACGCCATGTGACTCAGGAAAATTCAGTAACTCAGTAATCTCAGTAGTATTCCGTTAGTCAACAGAACTTTATGAATCCAATCAGTTTAGTCTAGTTAATCGTGTTTAGTGTTTATTCATATGGGAGTAGGAATTAGTACCGAGTGAACCCATAGATGGGAACACACACTGTCAGAAGAGGTTGTGATTCTTAAAAGTCATCCTTGTATTTCAGAACTATGCAGCCAACATAAGTTGAGACATCAACACTGTCACATGAGAGTTGATGAGGTGGATAAGCACTGTCAGATGAGGGCCCTACCGTTCTTTTTTAGGGACACTGTTAGATGAGGGTTACCCATATTTTATCTCTACTAATGGCGCAGTATTGATACTCTTCCAATTAGGGTATAGAATGGACCCCAACTTAGCTATAATAGCACATTTGGGGCATGTCAGTTAGATAACTATCTCCCACAGTTTCAGAATCTGTTTTAGTAAAAGAACTCAGATAGTTCTTTAGATTTCAGGACTGTCAGATACATTCAACACAGATACAGTACAGAACTCAGCTAGTTCTATCAGGTTCAGGACTGTCAGATACAGACACCCATGTTATTACATATCTCAGTAAACTCATGTTATCAGTACTCAGACTCAGTAATTATGTTTTCACGATCTTATTTACAATATTATGTATTCATGCATTGTTTCTCATGTTCATGTTAGTCAGCTAGTTAGTATTGTTCATGCATATAAACCCCATGAATTCAACCTACCTCACATGTATACCAGTATATTCAAAGTATTAACGCATTTACATTATGGTGTCTTATACCATAGGTTCAGAGACACGAGCTCCAGAGCATCAGTAGATTCCAGTCTCAGCAGTCAATGTTAGAAGTGAGTCCTCATCTTCCGAGGACATAATCATTATTTTTATTATCTCATTAATTAGTTTATTAGTTGGAGTTAGATCGGGACATGTCCCATCAACTTCTTTTTTAGACAACCATATTTTAGAGGCTCTTTAGACTACAATATGTTCAAACAACTTATTCCAGTCTTGTTTTGGGTATTTTATACCCCACTCAGATGTTATATCTTTATTACATTTTATGTCACATTTTTGAACCTTATGGCCATTCAGTTTGTGTTTTTGCATTTTACAGTATATTATGTAGTATATAAGTACAAATATCAGTCATGAATTATCTTGTGGTCCTTCAAGGTCATGAGCACCGTGTAGCATTCTGGGTACCAGGTTTGAGGAGTTATATTATTGTTTAAATAACAGTCAACTTCATTCAATTTTCTTTGGTGTTTAATTTTTAGGAAATTTTCTACTCAATTGATGTCAATTACAGTCAAAACTGACATCAATTTAGACATAAATTAAATTTCAATTTTAACCTTTTTTTAATCATGTTTTCTGTCAACCTTTGATCAAAATAATCCAATGGTTGATATCCAAAGGACCCACTTTTTACTTTTAAACAAAATAAAACCCTAATCCCTCATTTCTTATAAAATCTTCTACTTCTCTCCACTCTCTCTCTCTCTACAAACCCTTTTTTTACCTTCTCTCTAAAATAAAACTATTACCGACCACCAGCCACCTTATCGACCTCCATCACCACTTCGCCTCCCTCTTTTCACCCTGAAAAGCAGCCGCCCAATGCCACCATCATCTCTTCTTCTCAAAGAGTCCCCACCACTACTCTCCCCATCACTGGTGAGCTCCTCTCCCACCACCAATTGCTGCTCTAGCTAGCTCTATAGTCGAGCTAGTTCAATCCTAATGCTATTTCGGTAAGCACCAATTTTTACTCCTTTGTTACTTTATTTTTTAACATATTTTGTGATCTAAAATTGACAAAATTTGACTGAAGTTTTTGATTTCATTTCTTCATATTTGGACTTGTTAATATCTTTAGATTATTATGTATGAAAACCCTAAAATTTATGAACTATGATTAACCCTAGATGTTACATCAATGGACTTGGTATTTACAGTGGACTTGACTTACTTAATTTGTATGGCTGATTTTGTGAAATTTGATTTGAAATATGATGACAATTACTTGTATATTTTTGGTAAATTTTAGTGAACTCATGACTTGAAAATGGTTAGGTTTATTCACTTGAAAATGTGAATTCATTACTCGAAATTGGTTAAGTATTGGCACTTGAAATTTGAATTCATGACTTAAAAATGGTTAGGTTTATTCACTTGAAATATGAATTAGAGAGTTGAAAATGGTTAAGCGTAGTGTTTTGAAATGTGTACTAGTCACTTGAGAAGTGGATTAGTGACTTGAAAATGGTTTGGTGTAGTTATTTGAAAGGTGAACTTTTGTTTTGAAATTAGTTAAGTGTAATCACTTGAAAAAGTTAATTCATGAGTTGAAATTGGTTCATTGTTGATACTTGAAATGTGAATTCATGACTTGAAAATGATTAAGTGTAGTCACTTGAAATATAAATTAGAGAGTTGAAAATGGTTTAATTAGTGTTTTGAAATGTGTACTAGTCACTTGAGAGATGGATTAGCAACTTGAAATTGGTTTAGTGTAGTTCTTGAAAGGTGAAGTTGTATTTTGAAATTGGTAAAGTGTAATCACTTAAAAATGAGAATTAATAACTTGAAATTTGTTTAGTGTTGACACTTGAAATGTGAATTCATGACTTGAAAATGGTTAGGCTTAGTCACTTGAAATGTGAATTAGAGAGTTGAAAAGGTTAAGTAGAGTTTTTTGAAATGTGTACTAGTCACTTGAGAAGTGGATTAGCGAGTTGAAAATGACTTAGCATAGCTACTTGAAAGGTGAACTTATGTTTTGAAATTAGTTAAGTGTAATCACTTGAAAATGTGAATTCATGACTTGAAATTGGTTTAGTGTTGATACTTAAAATGTGAATTCATGACTTGAAAATGGTTAAGTTTAGTCACTTAAAATATTAATTAGAGAGTTGAAAATGGTTAAGTGTACTATTTTGAAATTTGTACTTGTCACTTGAGAAGTGGATTAGCAACTTGAAAATACTTTAGTTTAGTTCTTGAAAGGTGAACTTACGTTTTGAAATTAGTATAGAGTAATTACTTGAAAATGTAAATTCATAACTTGAAATTGGTATGTGAATTCATAACTAGAAATTGGTTTAGTGTTGACACTTGAAATGTGAATTCATGATTTGAAAATGGTTAGGCTTAGTCAAATGAAATGGGAATTAGAGAGTTGAAAATGGTCAAGTGTAGTTTTTTGAAATGTGTACTAGTGATTTCAAAGTGATCAAGTGTAGTCACTTGAGAAGTGGATTAGTGACTAGAAAATGGTTTAGTATAGTTATTTGAAAGTTGAACTTGTGTTTTGAAATTAGTAAAGTGTAATCACTTGAAAGTGTGAATTCATGACTTGAAATTAATTTAGTGTTGTCACTTGAAATATGAATTCATGACTTCAAAATTGTTAAGTTTAGTCACTTGAAAAGTGAATTAAAGAGTTGAAAATGGTTAAGTGTAGTGTTTTCTAATGTGTACTAGTGACTTCAAATTGATCAAGTGTGTTGTCACTTGAAATGTGAATTAGAGAGTTGGAAATTATTAAGTGTAGTGTTTTAACATGCATACTTGTGACTTCAAATTGATCAATTGAAGTCACTTGAGAAGTGAATTAGTGACTTGAAAATGATCGAATGTAGTTACTTGAAAGGTAAACTTGTGTTCTGAAATTAGTAAAGTGTAATCACTTAAAAGTGTGAATTCATGACTTGAAATTGATTTAGTGTTTTCACTTTAAATGTGAATTCATTTCTTAAAAATGGTTAAGTTTAGTATCTTGAGAAGTGAATTAGAGAGTTGAAAATGGTTAAGTGTAGTGTTTTTGAAATATGACTAGTGACTTCAAATTGATCAAGTGTATAGTCACTTGAAATGTGAATTAGAGAGTTGAGAATTATTAAATGTAGTGTTTTGAAATGTGTACTATTGACTTCAAATTGGTCAAGTGAAGTTACTTGAGAAGTGAATTAGTGACTTGAAAATGGTTTAGCGTAGTTACTTGAAAGGTAAACTTGTGTTTTGAAATTAATAAAGCATAATTACTTGAAAGTGTGAATTAATGACTTGAAATTGATTTAGTGTTGTCAATTGAAATGTGAATTCATGACTTGAAAATGGTTAAGTTTAGTCACTTGAGAAGTGAATTAGAGAGTTGAAAATAGTTAAGTGCAGTACATTGAAATGTGTACTAGTGACTTCAAATTAATCAAGTGTAGTCACTTGAGAATTGAATTAGTGTCTTTAAATTGACTTAGTATAGTTACTTGAAGGATGAACTTGTATTTTGAAATTAGTAAAGTGTAATCATTTATAAATGTGAATTCATGACTTGAAATTGGTTTAGTGTTGTCACTTGAAATGTCAATTCATGACTTGAAAATGGTTTGCATTGTAACTGAAAATGTGAATTCATGACTTGAAAAAGGTTAAGTGTAGTGTTTTGAAATATGTACTAGTGATTTCAAAATGATCAAGTCACCACTACCCCCACCTCCACCTTCTCCTCCACCTCCTCCTGTAGAAGAAGATATTGATGCAGATTTGATTGGTCTAGTTCCTGGAGTACGGACATGCTTGGTAGAGTGTTCATTGAGCCTGATGGATCTTCAGAGGATTATTTTTCAATTGATAGATTTATCTTTCTCATTAATAAAATATTCAAGCTTACATACTTATTATGTTATTTACATGTGGTATCCCGTGTCAAATGAAGTTAATGAAGCTGTAAGGGAGAGCGCTATGAGACTTTTTATATATCCTTAACACGAGTGGTTGGACATTCCAACAGTCTCTAAACAAGTCATGTTTCAAGAGTTTAAGGTATATTAGATTTAATTATTATTTAGTTAACTTTAATATATATATATATATATACTAGTCATATAAATTCATATAACACTAGTCAATTGATTTTTAGACAATATGTTGTTGGTTGGCAAAGGACGATCAGGCCATTTCTACAATTTTTGAGAGACATGTTGCTATGTCACATCAGATTGGACATCTTAGACATGTCTTGACACAGGTCGTTGCTCCTGATTCAAGTAGCGAAGAGGAACAGAGAGTGATGAGGAGTTTGTTGTGGCTACTCCTTAGTATTGTTGGACTTGACTTTTAGATAATTTTTAGATATTTTTGAACTTAGCTTTTAATTATTGAAAAATCTTTGGGAGTGTAAGTATTTTGAATGTTGTTGGATTTATTATTTAAGTGTTGTTGATTTGAATTTCTTAAATAATTTATTGATGTAATGTGTTGTATGATTATTTTAATAATGTGTATTGCATGAGGATGTATATATTGAATTGCATTTTCATTTGGTAGGTGAGATGCAAAAAATGCAGATTTCTACATCCAAAAAAATACAGAAAAGTGACGATGGCCACCGCTTTTTTATTCAGTATGATGAACAAAAAGCGATGACCAACGTCGTTTTTCATTCATTATGAAGATCAAAAAGCAACGACCAATGTTTCTTTTTATTCATTATGAAGAATAAAAAGCGACGACCAGCGTCTCTTTTTCAATCCTTATGAAGAAAAGAAAGTGACAACCAACATCATTTTTTCAAAATAAAAAATATTTTATTTTTCTCAAATTACGATGAACAGTGTCAATTTTCTTGAAAAAATTATTTTTTTGAATAATGTGACGACGTCTGTCATTTTTTGTTCATCATGTGTTCTTCACTGAAGAACAAAAAATGATGCGCAACGTCTCATTTTCTTAGAATAACTAAAAAAATATTTTTCCTAAAAGTGACGTTATCCGTTGTAATAAAAGCGACATAGGCCATCTTTTTGAGAAAATAATGATCCTTTTTGAGACACACAAAAAAACAATGGATTTTCATCTCTTTTGTCCAAAAGTGCGACGTTAGCCATCACTTTTTGGCATTATTTTAGTAGTGAACAACATAAAATCAATGAAGTCAATAAAATATTCATAAAAACCATGATTATAGTTAAAATTAGCAATGAGGGGAGAGAACATGGCTTAAACCAAGATGATGATGGAAAGAATCATCAAGACAAGCCCCAAATCAATCCTCTAGTTGAAACTCTAGCTTCCCTTATCCAAAAGCTTTTGAGAAAATTATAGAGTATTTAGAAGAGCTTTTAAGTGTTAATGAATGGAATAATAGGGTAAATAACCTTCGAAGTAGGTTAAAAATTATGGGGCCTTATTAGGATAAGTGGAAAAATGTCCAGAATACCCCCACTTAAGTTGTACCAAAATCCTGTCACAGTGGTATAACTGACCCACACGAGTCGTACCCTCTGATACGAGTGGTACCCTCCACTTATATCCTAGACTCAACCTTTGAATTAAACACTATCCAACACATGACTCATCAAACTAAGTCGCATCCAAAGCATATGATCTGTACCCTTAAACCTTACCCCTGAAAAATTTAAACCCAGTGAAAATTTAGACACCGTCCACCATACAAGTCCTATGTACGACTTGTAACCTAGATTACAAATTGTGGTGAGCCACTCGTACTCAGATCTAACCTAAGTAACCAAGCCTAAATTTATGTTAAGGAACCAAACAATCTATAACTACTAGTATGACTCATAACCCTAGGTCGTATCTATTCCAGTAACCAAAATCCATC
The DNA here is from genome assembly GCF_002878395.1 of Capsicum annuum. Classification (NCBI taxonomy): domain Eukaryota; kingdom Viridiplantae; phylum Streptophyta; class Magnoliopsida; order Solanales; family Solanaceae; genus Capsicum; species Capsicum annuum. Next base: position 137,754,774 of record NC_061114.1, on the reverse strand, counting down.
CCACCAACAAACAATAGTCAGTATATGACTGGACCATACCATCTATACCCCAACATACAGCTCATACCCATGAGTCATATTGGGCCCAGAGAATAAAATTCTAGGAAATTTTCTAAGGTCCAAAAATCAAGGTGTTTTACCTTGCTTGGTTCGATTGCAGGAGGATAGCTTAATGCATCTAATTATATTATTCCATTCCCTCCCAACGATGTAGTTGGAATGTCTAATTAGGCAGAATATTAGAGGTCGGGTGACCATAATTATACTATAAATCCTACGAATCAGTAACCTGATAATCAACTTAACTATGATAAGAATAAAGATTTGTAAGATTGTTAAAAGTGTCTCAACCCTGAAAGTCTTACTATTATTGTTTACAACCCTGCTTATGTTGTTACTGTCGCATTTTGTTATTTCATTATTAATTTTATTTTTACTTGAAACTTCATAGTCATGTTGATACTTTGAAACACTTAATACATTTTTGTTAATAACTGAAGTTCGTTGAATTGCTAGTTATATAGTCCTCGTGGGTACGATATCTAACTATTCTAGTCACTCTATTATTTGTGAGACCACGTGCACTTACATATGTGCTTGGGCGCAACACAACCATCTATGTTTTTCTCCTTAATGTGCCAATACTCCAAAAACCTTTCACTAGTAATATGTTATGGTATCATGGGTTCTCCTCGATGAAGATTCTTACCATGTCCCATAAATGCTCCAATTTCCTCCAGTATGGGGCTGAGTTCAAAATTTGAGGATCGAAATACATTATTTAGTGGATCCCAAAAATGAACTAAGTCTTTTATCACATCCCTCTGTGGCTTAACATAGAAAAGGCTCCGTAAAAATCCTAAGTGTTTGAATACTTCTCCTTATCCATAATCTGTCATATTTTCGTACCAAGTCTACAAAAGTACTAGAGCTTTATCCAACACCATGAATGGAGGTGATTCATCATCTCTTGGCCTCTTGTGGCTCTTTCCATTTGAGTTCATAATGTGCTATATGACAAATTAAAATTCTTCTATATTCTATTCTAAACATCCATATATTAAGATAAAATAATTTTTCTTTTAAAATAAATAAAGTAATAATGAAATAAAGTGGAACTCGATTTTAAAAAACATGAGGAAATAAAAATTGAAAAGACAAAAAGTATTAAAATTTTTTTAAAAATATCTTAGAGTGGATGATATTTTAATGACGTTTGAACTAGACTCATAAAAACAATCAAATTATTTGAACAGAAATAATGGACTAGATGGTTTAATAAAATTTTAAATTTATTTGATCAAAATGGACTCTATGGTATTATAAAAGATATTTTGATATATATAAATGAACATAAAGACACAATGAAATCAAACTGGCAATACTTTGATAGAAGAGTTCAAATTATTTTAACAAGGAAAAAGAAAGATGCCTACACACTATAAGAAAAATACAATCCATATTTTTTGAAACAAGCCATTAAAATTTTCAATTTAACTTATTTATTTTATTCTAAAAAAATATTCAATTGGATAACTTGAATATAGAAAAAATTATTTAAAAAAAATAAAGAGAGACTTTTTTTTTAGGCAAAATATAAATAGAATGAATTTTTGATAAAGAAAGGGTGCTTGACAAAATTAAAAGAAAATTAAGTATCTTTTTTTTTAGATTAATTAATTCATTTAGAATCCAGTCAACATTAGATACGACATTCCCTATAATGCAATAAGTAGCACATAAAATGCACATGATGGTCTCGAAAGAGGCCCCTATCATAGATGGACTTGACCCCTGTGTCGAACGCCACTAAGTCAAAAATGCACATGATGAAAATAAAGTGGAGCCTAATAGGAATAACAATGTCTAAAATTTAGTTTTACTAAATTTAACCTGATGGAGATAGGTGTCTAGAATGGTTATAAAATGAATGGAAAACTCGAATGGAGCAGGGACAGGTTACCAGTAGTAGTGCTTTTTGGCCTCACCGTTGGTCCTTTCCATCCTAAAATATGTGTGACTAAAATCCTTCCCAAGAGCGTTGCCACATCTCTATTATCTCAAGGTTCGAGAGTATATACCGTATCTAAATATAAAGTATCTTTTAGAAGATTTAGATGAATATGTGAGATAAGATAATTTATATTGCAAGAATAGCACATTTAGTCCAACAAATACAATATTAATCATTAAATAAAGCCAAACAAACCAATATAAAAGTTTGAATTCTAGTTATTCTCCAGCAGAGTCGCCAAAGATGTCACACCCCTTTCTTATCGAGGTTGAAAATATTTTTTCACTTAAAGTGACAGTTTTGAATAAAGATTATTTTTATCTATAGATTCACCACTTGGAATTGTGTAATGTTGTTCCAAGTCACCCTACTAAATTCTTGATCAAAAGGAGATGAATCTTTATTTTTGAATCTATGAGCTAAAAATTCAAATAAGGAATTCTGTTGACCGAGTGGAAGGTGTAAGGCACCCCTCGAGTTTGGTAGTTCTAGCTCAATCGCTTTAGTGACTTACGTGTGGCTTAAATTAATCTTCTGGAGATATAATATTTATTAGTCTAGAAGTGATTTATATCTCGCTTTTAATTTATTTTTAATATATTAAAAATTGTCTTATTATATTAATGTGTAGCTTATCGATTGATACAAATCTACTATGGAAACATAGAAACAAAGGTCACAACAACACCACGGCAACAACACAAAGTAGAAGAACAAGAAGATAAGAAGCAAACAAGCAACAACAATAAACTAATACAAGAAAGTAAAGGATAGATAGTGAGACATAAAATGTTACAAGCTTAGGAACTAAAGTGTGTATCAAACAGTAGAACCCCTAAGATCCACAATAAGAAAACCACACTATTATGAAGACCTCAAGCAAACTGTAATCCCCAAATAACCCTCGTTTCTTAATGGGTAACCAACACAATGATTCCACGTTGTCACAAGTGAATCCATACTTATGTAAGTGATTCCACACTTGTAATACACTCTTAAAGATTAGTATTTAAAATATAATATCAAAGTTTATGAAAAATGAACTAATAAAATCTATTTAAAGTCTTTTCCTAAGCTTATTACATAGTAAAAGACCAAAAGGCCCTTAATGAGGATTTACACTCCATGGGCGTCTCTTTGCTCTAAGGAAATGACAAAAAGGTCCTTATGGTAGGGTGGCCTTGGAGTATAATTGACTCTTTTCCATGCTTAAGACTTGTGCTCTCGATTTAGGCATCAAAGGTAATACCCAAGCTTGGGTCGTCTTTATGTGTTGACCTCCAATGATGTCGTTGAAAGCTATGATGCCCCTTGGACTCACATCATCCTCTCCTTCTTAAAAAGGATTCAACCTCGAATCCAAACCTTGCAAAATAGTAGGAGACACAAGCAAGCACACTCTCCTAATGACATGAGGGTTAGGGTTAGTACAATCACTCATACCATAGGCATTCCAATCACCAAAATCCGAACCACCTTCCAAAGTAGAAACAACTTATCTTTCCACATAAGTGTGACAAGAAACAAGAGACAAGAAATAAAATCATTCATGGTCACCTTTCACAATGCCATAGTACCTAGCCAAAGAAATAGTAAGAAAAAACAAAAAAAACAGAAAAAAAGTTAATAACTTAACCTCACAGGCTCTCAAACTCATACCTTTGAAATGTCACTCAATAGGCGTCGCAAGTGTTGGTATCTCATTTATACTCCAATGAGTTTACTTGGTACCAATTGTAGATTGAGGTCGGAATAGATTCTTGTTTTAAATGACTCAAAGAAAATATGTATGAACGTGAACCAAGAACTACAACAAATCACAAAAAGATAAAAGCACACAACGAAAGGTAGCACGAAAGAAATGGACTCAAACTACAAACTCACAACTAAGTAAAAGATTACTAGTTGTTAATTAGCACTCGAATCAAGAAATGAAACTAAAGACACAAGAAAAGAAACTTAGAAATCCAAAATTTTGAGCCTAAAATGGTGAGTTGTACGAAATTGGTGACATGGCAGCCTCCTATTGGATGTGAAATATTGCGAAAATATGAAAAAAAGAATTCCTGTATTCAATTTGGATTGGTCAATTTCAATTTGGAAAAGTGTACTTTTGGTTTTGGGACGGAAATAGCAAGACTTGGAGGCTTTTCAATGTTCAAAAAGACTTGGTTTTTCTTTCACCTTTTTGGCAAAACACCTTTTGAAAGTCTTTGTCCCCCTTTTTTGTTTGGTAAGTCTTCGGAAGACTCCTTTCTCCCTTTTGGTAGTTAAACTTTTTGAAAGACCTCCAGTCCCCTTTCTTTTTTTATATGTTCTTGGGACTATGTCTTTCAACACTAACACAAGGCACACTCTCTTTCCACTTGGTTTAAGACCAAACAAACACTTTTTCTTCAACAAGGTATGAAGATGGTGAAGAATACCAAGCACACAACTTTTGAAACTTAGAGTTCTAAGGTTCACGTTTGGCCATCCAACTTCAACAACACATATTCAACCTCAAATCTTCAATAACATACATCAACTACACCTTTTTAAGCCACCAATCTTCAACAACAACATTAACAAAATACGTTTTTCAAGCTAAAAAATTTGGATATAGACTCAAATAATGTTAGTAAATAAGAACCTTATTAAAAACAATCAAAACACAAAAAGAACTCCTAGATCTAAGTTTAACTTTCAGCAAGACACAACAACAAGAACAACTATTTTTCTAAAATTTTTGAATTTTCAAGGTAATAATTCCAAGAGAGATTTTGCTGGAACAAAATCAAGCTTTGCTTTTGATAATAAATGATACAAATATACTGTGGAAACATGGAAACAAAGGTGACAACAACACCACGACAGCAACACAAAGTAGAAGAACAAGAAGATAAGAAGCAAACAATCAACAACAGCAAACTAATATAAGAAAGTAAAGGATAAATAGTGTGACATAAGATATTACAAGCTTAGAAACTAAAGTGTGTATCAAACACTAGAACCCCTAAGACCCACAATAACAATACCACACTCTTACGAATACCTCAAGAGAACTGGAATCCTTAAGAAATCCTCGTTTCTAAATGTGTAACCAACACATCGATTCCACGTTGCCACAAGTGAATCCACACTTGCACAAGTGATTTTGACTTGTATACACTCTCAAAGAGTAGTCTTTCAAATATAATATCAAAGTTTCTAAAAAATGAACTATGAAAAGCTATTTAAAGTCTTTTCCTAAACTTATTACATAGTAAAAGACCAAAAGGCCCTTAATGAGGCATTACACTCCATGGGCTCCTCTTTGCTCCAAGGAAATAAAAAGAAGGCCCTTATGCTGGGGCGGCCATGGAGTGTAATTACCTCTTGTCCATGCTTCACACTTGTGCTCTCGGTTTATGCATCAAAGGTATGCCCAAAGCTTGAGTCGTCTTTATGTGTTGACCTCCAATGATGTCGTTGAAAGCTATGATGCCCCTTGGACTCATATCACTGGTAGCAGTACTTTCTAATCTTACCACGAGTTTTGATACATTTCACGCACCTTTGAAGCACTTATGGATCATTTCCATTTTTCAAGTCTAAATAAGATCCTAACATGTTTAGATCTACCCAACCCAATTAGATCGGCTTCAAATGATATGTTAATTTTATTATAAGGAATGGTAAACAACAGTCCTCTATGACTTTATCATTAATTACCTCTTACATATTAAACTTTAATTTTCTAGAGGTTAAGAATCCAACTCATTCTTTTACGAATTATGACTTATCTTTCTTGCTTATCGTGTTTTTTTTTTTCTCTTTTATCAACTATAAAGGGACGAATACAATCGTATTTCATTCACTTAGTCTTACACTATAAAATTAACAAGCTAATTAGGTTCTTAAAGCTCTTATTTAGACTTAAACGTATTTTTGGATTAATTATTCTATTCTGAACTAATTGAAGTAACAATAGTTTAAGTTTATATTTGGTTAGTATATGGTTAAATACGACTTAACTCAAAGTAAATAATTCAAACATTACGTAAAGCAAAAAACAAGCAGCAAGCATTATATAGTATTGAAAACAGAATAGATTGCACATTAAGAAATAGAACATTATTTGATATCTTTTTTTTAAAAAAAAAGTTAAACCTTAGTTGACTATAGAATTTGGTGTTAAGACCATGCATGCATGTGAAATTTAATACAAAATGCATATCTTAGGCTTGAATTAAAATTTTCGTTAACAAGAATTTAAGTAACCAACATAAAATTAGTAAATAATTAAAAATTATGAGAAACTACCTTAACTAGAAACTAATCAGATTGGATGAATCTATCTTCTCTTTTTTTGTTTTGGAACTCTCCTTGCTTTTCACTTTCTGTCTCTTCTACTTTGGTTTTCTTTTTTCCTTCCCTCTGTTTCTTTTTTCCTTAGTTTCTACACACGTTTTCCTCTTTTCTTTGCTTGGTTTCCATCCCCCTTTTTTCTAACTCTTTTACCTTTGTGGTAGTTTATTGTGAGGTATAATTTATAATAGTCTCGAAATAAAATATAAAATTATTTTATACCATATTTGGTTGGAGATGTTGGTTAGTCAACAAATTATTTATCCCATCATTTCTACCTTGAAGATGGGATAAGTTATCCCATATACATGGTGGGATAATTAATCCCGAGATAACTAATCCTGAGATTAATTATTTCAAGATAACTTATACCAAGCAAACGACCTCGTCCCTGCGCGTGTGTGTAAACTGTGATACGTAGTGTGCATGTGTGTGCATATGTAATGGGAGGGGACGTTTGTGTTTATTTTTTTCTCTACTGTTTTTTCTCTTCCTTTTTTTCCCTTTTTAAAAGAAAAAACTTTCTTTCTATTTCTAACCTTCTTTTTTCTCTTATCTATCTCCAATAATCACTACAAGAAATCTATAAGGAAGAGAAATATGATCTAAAAAAATCCAAATCTAGTCCCAATTGGCCTTTTAGGACCAGAAAAATTTGATCGTGTCCCGTCCTAACAGGCTCCGCCGCTAAAGGTCATTAGCGACAAACCCAATAAAACGGTCCTTAAATCCCTTTTATGATGGCAAAAAAGCTGATCATAATTGTCTTTTAGTAACGGTATATCTTGTCCCAATCGAGTAACTACTTAGTCTTAATTATTCTTTTGCGACGAGCAATCTCGTTCCAAATAGACCAACTACCTCGTCATAATTATCTTTTAGCAATGGTATTTCTTGTCTCAAATAGACTAACTACCTCATTGTAACTATCTTTTTGCAACGGTATTTCTCGTCCCAAATAGACTAACTACATGGTCATAATTATCTTTTAGTGATGGTATATCTTAACTCAAATAGACTAACTACCTCATCATAATTATCTTTTCGTGACGGTATTTCTCATCCCAAATAGACTAACTATGTGGTCATAGATACCTTGTAACGACGAGAAAAATTCATTTCCTACATCAACCTTTAAGGACGAGTCATATTCTAGTCGTAGATCAACCATTAAAGGCGAGCAACATCTCATCCTAGATAAACATTTAAAGACGAGTAATATTTCTACCCTCTAATTGACCACAAATGAGCCTAATATCACAAAATAGTAAATTTCATCAAATAAATACCAAATTACTATCGGAAATCTCGATACAGAAATATGATATAATTAGAGATCAGAAAACTTAGTTAATATCCAATGATATTAGTTTCAATATTTGTTTCATAAAAACCATAATTACCATCTTGATCGAGCTAAATCATGATATCAAATTTTCTATAACATTTGAATACATCATAAAAATATAATCAAGTAACTCCTATTTCTACTGTTTAAGTAATAGACTTTCAGTTCAAATTGCCAGCTTCTATCTTAAGGCCAAAAAATAATCAAGTTTTCGACTTTCAAATCCTACCATTTCATCTAAATCAAGTAACTCCTGCGATATAAAGCACAAGGTAAGAAAGGTGAAATTAGCGTGCTACAAGTCAACAACATGTTAACCTAGTCACTCAGCAATAGATTCAAGACGATGGCAACTACTACTGCAAACACATTTGAAGAATAAGTGAATAATAATTATTAGGATTTCAACTGCTTGAAACACCAATAATGATTACTTGGTGTAAACAATACAATAATAATCTAACATCCTAATGAGTAAAGAGCTCAATATCAAGATTTGTTACATAAATGAGTTGAGAAAGAAATAAGAAGAGTCCCTTATTAAGCTTAGGAACTGATTATCACCAATGGTCAAAGAAAATTATTCCATGTAAAGATGTAACTAAGCATGAAACAAGTTCTTGTAAGTGAAACAGAACAATTGGAATACTTCAAATGCCTACATCAGAGAGGTTAATTTCCTTTAACCTTGAAGTAGTTTCCAGATCTACTATTTAAAAAGTATAAAACTGGCACAAGGCAACAATATAAGCTTCACCACCTGTACGAATAATAATAATACAGGTCTGATATGCATGCTCTGCCATAAAACATTTTATAGTTCTCATAAATTTAGTTTGATGAAAGACTGTGGAAAGCCAGAAGCTACTTTTCTTCTTTATTATGCTGGTGTCCAGGCAGATTCGCGTGCAAGACTAGAAGTTATGTTATATTTTATTTCATTCTAATTTTCAAAAAGTCTTATTGATATTAATATCTTTACTATACTCACAGATAGCAAATACATATCAACTCACATCAGATGTTTTTAATGTGTGAAAGAAATGAACTTCAAATCCTTCAAATAATTACATATTTTTGTTATGCAGGAGAAAACCAAGGAAAAAACCCGGTACACCGAGTAAACAGCTTCAATCACACTACTCCCTTTATCCCAACTTGATGTCCAGACTAATCTGGGTCAGAAATTTCTTGAAAAGAGGAAGTCATGAAAGAACATTAAGTAACTACCTTTTTTCAGGAAAATGGACACTAATTAGGAAAATTTTCTTTCCCTTCTTATCTTATTTTACTATATTGACTAAAGTGAATGGTTAAGATTGTGCCTAAGAAAATCAATTAGCTTCCTGGTGTCAGATAATCATATAAAGGAGGGGAAAAGTAGCAAACCACAGACAGATACTGAAACTTCATAAAAGTAGAACCAATTTGATCCCAACATAAGTTACATATATTCATATAGACATTTTTTATAAAATAGATATATTAAAACACCAGAACCTAGTGATCGAAAAGGTCGATAGGTTCTATAGTTAGGTCTTTCACTTGAATGCTTTCCTTGGGAAGATGTGCGAGGGTTCGATACCTAGCTACTGCAAATTGTTTAAAGCTCAAGTTACCTTTTCTTCTTTGAAGTCAAATGTTTTATTTGTTTTCTCTAATACAGCTTCATTCCTTTGCTTATACTTTTTTATGGTTTTTCCTTACAATTTCGTTTCAACTTGGTGATTCCTCCTCCTCCATTGATACTTTCTTTATTTACTTTTAAATTTTCTTTTATATATATATAATTTCTTATGATTAAAATAAAAAGAAAAAAAATAGCGTTCTCTTGTTTTTCTCAAGATATTTTGGCCAACTAAGAAAACCTTCAAGCTATTTAGTTTTCCTAAGAAATAAAGAGCTTTTTTCAAAACTACTACATTAAATAGTCGTACGCTTTTACTGTGCAATTTACAGTAACTCTATATCAAAAGAAGCAAGCACTCATAAGTTTAAAATCCTTGATCCGTCATTAGTTCTAGACATATTCAAACAATAATTCTCATGCCGGTAGATTTCATTTTACAATTTACAAGGGAGAAAAATGAGTGGAAGCTTCACTTGTACATCAATTGCACGGGTATAAGGAAGCCTCAGTCGGATTAGAAGTCCTTAACACGGCCTCATAATGTTGCATTTATGAGATCAAATAGTAACTTATCCATTTCCCCATTCATTTTTAGTGGGTCACAATTTCCAAGGTCATTTCTAATACAAACTCTGTATGGTAAGGGAATTTTATGAAATTAGAAGATTTTTTCACATCTTAAAAGAGAGGAGCTTATGAGATGATTTATTTCACAACTAAGAGAAAGATGTTTAGAAGAAGATTTTCTCATAACTAAGAGATATATGTATAGTTGTTTACTACTTGAGTTACAAGAGATACGCAATAGTGGCCCAAGGAAAAGACTAATCTTTAACTTTGTTTTTTCCATGGCAGTGAACCAACTGTACAACATCATAAAACACACCTACCACTATTAATCACACCAATAATGCATGAACGTAAAGCCAATTAATTAGCATAGCATGTTTCACAAAAACAAAAAGATCTAAATATTAAAAACAAAGGAACAAGACACTATATTACATAGCTCAGTCCTGAGACATTGTTATGTTGTCTTAGCTGAACTAGTTCACTTGCAGCTAGTGAAGGTGGTCTCTCTTTCTCGGTAGGCCTTTTATGCAAGAATCTTCCTCTGAGTAGTGACTGTAGAAGGATATAAAACATAAAAGGACAAAATTTAAAGCCAAATCATGACCTCACAAAATATACATTGAGCGCTTAGTCAAAATTTTTATGAAGATTGCAACACAAAAATAGAGGACGAAAAATGGTTTGGCTAAAGAATAAAAGGCATAAATCAGCAACCAACCTGAATTCAATTGTGATGGGCAAAATCAGAAACTGCACGATGCTCTAAAAACCCTGAAGATTCCTCTGCCTTTCCCTTTCAATCCTCACAAGAAAATCAAGCAGAACCTACCTCCCAAACAATCTCATATCCCTACAAATTTTCTCTGGTTTGGCTTCCTCATGGTCAACTACGGGCCCTTCAAGAACACAATCTCTTTGAGGACTAAGTCCAGTTAACTAGTTTTCCCTCTAGCTACCATAAGATCCTCTCTGTTGTCTAGTCATTTGAACTCATTCCCACATAATTCTCACCCTTACACACTCTGTCTCCCCCAGCCATTCCCCCCTTGGACCACTATTTCTCTAAGGCTAAGAGTCATTAGATGAAATAGATATATTAAAACACCAGCACCTAGTGATAGGAAAGGCCAATGGTTTCTATGGATCGGTCCTTGACTTAAATGCTTACCTTGAGAAGATGTGCGAGGGTTAGCTGCTAGAAATTATTTATAGCTCAAGTTACTTTTTCTGCTTTTAAGTTAAAATATTTCATTTGTTTTCTCTAATATAGCTTCATTCTTTTTCTTATACTTTTTATGGTTTTTCCTTACAATTTTGTTTCAACTTAGTGATTCCTCCTCCTCTATTGATACTTTTTTTATTTGCTTTACTTTTAGTTTTAAATTTTCAATGATAAATTAGCAGATAAAACGTTCAACGAGAAATATCTTGAGTATGAAACTAAAATGGTAAAATTGATTAGTACATTAAGTAGACAACAAACTCATGATAAACCACAGAATAATGATCTTTATCCAGTTATAAAAAAAGTTCCTATAAAAATTCAAAATAAAGTGAATTTTCATGTCAAGGATAGAAAAAGCTTCACTCCACAGACTAAACCAACGTATGAACCATGGGGAGCTGGTATATAGTGGAAGCACATTTTCCAATCGAAGAATTATTAACTCTCCAATGATGAGAATAAAACTAAACCCAATTACTCAAACTGAATTTTTTGAACAGTCACTAAATGGACTACTGGATTCCAAAATAGAAAAGAAACAAAAAATAGAAGCACGATTTACTAGAACAAATAAGCTATGCAGAATGCAATCCTTAAAAGTAAAACTTATAGCATTAACAAAAGTAAAATTAATTCCCAGGAAAAAATAGTACCCCTACAACAAAGAAATATAGATAATTCAACCAAGGACATTTTTTCAACATCAGGAAATGTTCATTAAAAATTTACTATTATCATTAACAATAAAAACACTTACAGAACATGTCAAGAAAATGATCAACATAATGGATGAAACTGTGGGTTAAAATTGAATTTTACATGAACAATTGAGGTTAGTACAGAATTCTCAACCCTTACACGAAAAACCTTATTAGATCTGAAAATTTTTCAATTTAGAGTTGAATTCATAAACATGGAAATGGAAAATTTTCAAACCAAGAAACAAAAGGACGAATTCATGTCTAACAAGAATAGAAGTTAGTGCACTTATCACTTATCAAATAATTAGATGACGAGTATTATCACAAACAAATCTAGCAAATTGAATCTTTTCAGTATGCACCTGAACGATAACATGGCAAGTCTAGGAGTATTATAAATATTACACCAAATTGAAGAGCAACATAAGCTTCTATTTAGAACATCAAAGATCCAAATGAAGGAAAGGACGACTAATTATCAGTAAAATAAAAGTTTAAACTGAACAAAATCAACAAGAAGAAGAACCAGTGATTGTACTAACCAAACAGGAACTCATGTAGTCCACAATCAACAACAGGCAGACGAATTGATTGTACTTACAAGATGAGAGCTTACATAGTACATAATTAACAACAAGCAGATGAATTGATTAAACTAACCGTGAGCCAAATCCCAAAACTACATATTCTTTCAAATTTTGATCATTCAATAAAAAACCCAACATTCTAAAACTGAAAGTATAGAATCAATAAAAAGTAGATGAATTGATCCAATTACAAATACATGATTGATTAAACTAACTATAGACAAATCCAGAAACCACCTATTCTTTAAAATTTGATCGTTGCACCCAACATTATAAATTTTATAGAATGGAATCAATAGCAAAAACATGAATTAAATAAATCATGAGCAGACGAATCAACTAAACTAGCCAGAGCCAAATCCAGAAACCATATATCCTTCCATACTTGACTATTCAATAAAACATCGAACACTTTAAAAGTGATAGCTAGCACACAAGAAAAATCAAAGACCTACCTAGCAAATAGGTTGACCTATTCTTTCTGGGTATTCTCTTCCAACAGCTCTCATTTCACCAAAACCTATCGTCATTTAATAAAATTCAACCAAAATCAATTCATGTTAAAATTTTTAGTCTTGGCCTCAGATTAAACAAAAAAAACCACTACCATCAAAGAAAGATCTTTTAAACTTCAATCATTAGAGGCGGATCCATGCTTTTGGGCACACCTACTAAAAATTTAACTTGGGGCAATACTAATCAAGATTTTAACAAATAAACTCAAAATGTGCAACAAAAAGAAAATGAACAAACTTTATACATATATATAAAAAAACCACAAGTAAAAAACTATCAAATCATAAGATCAACCTCAATTTAACACATAAAAATCAGTGATCAAGCAAAAAAAACCCTAAAAATTCAATCTTATTTAATACCCCAATCAAAAAGTTAATTTCATTTTATTTTATCAAAGTACAGTCCCTAGGATGATTGAACTGACACCTTCCACCATAACCACATAAGCCCGTATACAAGTAATTTATAAATCGGGATTGTTAAGCCTTTCGAGGTATGCTTATGGTCCAATAACCACTGATAACTGCCATGAAAACAATTAGGGCAAAGCTTATAGCTTTGGGACAACCTGTAGAAGAGAAAATAAAGAGTTTTTTTTATTTCTATTTGATGCCTACTTAAAATATATGTGTTTTAGCGGTGAAAATAAATTTTTCATTTTTTATTAAAAATTTTGTGAAAGTTTAGTGGTACTCTTTCCCACTCAAAGGTTCCAATAGTGAATAAGGACTAGTTAATAATTTTGTTGGGACCAGATTTTATACCTTCGTAATAAAATACATAACTAGGGATCAGAATATAATCTGTCTCAATAAACATACTTTTAGAAATGAAATTATTAACTCATCCCTAAATGTTGGTCTTAAATAGACTTTTTTATTGTAGTGAATCTTTCTCTTTTCCTTCTAGTATTTTTTATTTTGGTATTGTTTCTATATACTTCACATATAAACTTTTTTCGTTTGTGCAGCTGATGCCATGCACAAAAATAAATTATCATTTCACCAATTTCATGCAATCCACACACACTCCACTATTCTACTTAATCATAGTAACTCAAACTATTTTAAAGTAAATAAGGTCGAGAGCAAACAATGACACTGAATTATAACGCAAGTTAAGAACCAGTCTAACACCATAAAATAGATCATGAATAAAATAATATAACACCCAAAGTTTTTAGATTTCATAGAACTAAAATAAGAATTGGCATTCACATCTCCAAACATACATGAAACCAAGAAATATAGGACAAGTATAGAATATTTGCGAACCTCTATGGTAAATCTAAAATAGCTATAATAGAAGCAAGGATGTATTCGCCAAAACCTCGACGAAAATCCAAATTCAACTTCACACTTTTTTCTCCCTTTTTTTTTCTTCTGTACCAATGTTACTTAAAGTTTTTACTTTGTTATTTTTTTCTTGCTTCATTTTTTTCTTGGCTTTTTTTCTCGCATTTTACCCTTGTTTCCCATTTCTTTTTCCTTTGCAGAGGTGTGTTCTTTTTATATTTATTGTGATGTGGGTATTAGGGGATGTGGGAAAACATGGGTGAGGTTGAGGGAAATGGGAAAGCGTAGATGGGGTCGGTAGTTTTATCAGGATAAGGATTTATTTTTTATTATTTTTTTAAGAAAATATATATACATATAATATATATATGTATAATATTTAGATAATTATTTAATCTAACATATATATAAGAAAGGATGAATAGCTAGACAAAAAATATAATTGAGGAAAAGATTAAAATTACTAGCTTAAAAATCTCAATTAAAAGAAAATATAGTTTTTGAAAATTTTCTTATTATTTGAAGAATACAAATAAAATTTTTTCTAAATTGTAACTCTATTTTTTATATTATTTTTCATAATAATATTTTTAGGTGAAACCTATTGAAAAATAAAATAAAATTAAAATAATATTTTGACGTCAATAAATATTTAATGTAAAAAAATAGGTTAAAATTTGGGGAGGGTTAAAAATGACATGTCTACAATAGGTATATCCGATTAACACACATTACCTATACCAGTAGCAAAATATGTAAAAATAATTAAAAAAATAAGGGAATATAGACCCAGGGTCAAATAGTACTAAAGCGAGACAATGGCAAACTGGGGTGACACCTGTAATCATTGCATCAAAGGCCTTTACATTAGATTTCCTAGGAAAAGTATAGCATAGACCACATCAACTACTAGACTGAGCAACTCCTCACCCATTACCCCCAAAATTATTGAGAACTTATAGTACGGGATGAGAACTTAGTGCTAAACTATTATGTGAGATTGTCATTATTGATTTTGTTTATCTTATATGGTGTTGTGTGAACTAATCTCGATTGACCAATGATATCTACCAGTATGTGTGGTGTCCCGTTACTACTTTGGCTACATTCTTTTTTTAAAGGTATAGGTGTATTTGTAAGTTGACTAGAGTTTTGTAGTTTAAGTGGTGAGTATCCATCATCAACTTTCGCACATCTCATTCCTTAGGTGAAAGTATCATTTATTTATCGTCCTTACTTAGCATTAGAAGCTCTTGTGCATTTTAAGACTAGGTCCATGAGAAGATATATAATTAACTAAGTTAGAAGCTTGTAAAGATTTATAAAATTTTATTTTGATTATTTATTTTAATTGAATTGTTCCCTAAAAAAATATTGTATTCAAGATATTTCGCATAATAAGTGATTCGATGGTGAAGGATTCTCCAATCTAGTTAAAATAGAATAGGTGTCTGCACGACCTTATAATTTTGATAGTGATAACGAGCGTAAAATTTAGAATATTTTCTAACACTCCTCCTGTTTGGAGATATCCATTTTATATTAAAGTTTAGAAAAATATTTTATATTGTCTTTTCAAATGGTTTGACAATTATGAAATTTTTTTGCCATAATATATTAATTAAACATTAAATTTTTATATGTTTTTTTATAATTTATCAATATTTAGTAGAGATATTAAGTCTACATATGTAAAAAAAAAAATTGGAGATGATAATAGCCTCGTATATGTCCTTACCTGATATGAGCACATATTCCAATTTACTAAGAGTTATAGAATCTATTGTCTATCTAATTAATTTTCTTTAGGCTATTTTGTAGACAAACAAACCTCACATTAATATGAGTTAAGATTAAAAAGTTAAGTATGCTTTATCACAAGCCTACACAATATTCGAGTACAAATGAGATATGGACTCATTAAATTAATTGATTAATAAGGTATGGTGTTAATACAACCACCTGCATATGTAAGTGAAGGAAGGTGATAACACCTCATTAACCATTAAATGTTGTCCACTTGTAAGACCCCTCAAAATTTTCATTGATTTTATTTTTGATCCTCCCTCATTCATAATGATAATTTTTGACTTGAATTATTTGTAGGGATGTTAAAAGGGTATTTTGAAAAAATTTTGGAATTTTCAAAAGGGGTTCGAGGTCATTTTGGGACCCCGAGGAAGTAAGGGTCCGCGATATTGGCATGATGGAGGTTAGCTCCCGCGCTATTGGTGTGGTATGAAGGCTACCCACCGTGATAACGTCGTGTCATGCAGATGTTTTAATTTTTTCCAATTTATTTTTTTCACTTAGTATGAGGGGCATTTGGTACTTTTACCCCTTGTACAACTTTTAAACATAAAATAACCCCTTTTCCTTTGACTTTCAAAGATTAAATCGTTCTCTTTCTCCCTCAAACATAAAACCCAAGAACATTCAAGGGTTTTATAGTGATATTCATCATTCGAGCTCCAAATTTTGAATTGACTACAATTTCTCATGTATTTCAGGCATGTATCTCATTCCTTAACTTTAATTTTACATTGTGACACTTATTTAATCATTATCCATGTGTTTTGAATTATTGATTTGAAATTAAGTTAAGGAATTTTGATTGGTATTACTTGAATTACTTTCTCAATGTTTAATATTGATGATTTCTGATTTAAATTTATATTTTTTGCGCTGAATGGATGCATTGTTATAGGAATTGGAATAGAGAATATGGATTTCCCCAAATTGATGATTTTTTTTGGCTTGGTAATGGCATTAAATCCAATCCACTTTGTAAAATTGGATCTTGAACATGGTTAATTGCATAATTCAACTTATTTATGAACCCTTTGCATTGCATTAAATTTAATTTGTTAAAATAGATTTGAAAGGCCCTTGATGGGCATGGATTGAATTTTTAAACAGAACATGGGAGTCAATTTGGTTAAATTATTTTGGTTTGACATTATTGGATTAGCTTACAAGCATAATTGGTAGGATGATACCAAGTTATAAATGCCTTAATATGTGACTCCTGGGTTAATGGTTGGGTTTAAGTGCAAATTATTTTAAATTGGCTTCAAGAAAATTGTGTAGCTCACCGTGAAGGTGTAGTAACAAGGCAACTAACACTGAAAACACATTTGCTAGTGGAGGGAAGGGGGTATATATGTAACATCCCGAGATCCTATCATGAGATATCACACGGTGCTTGTGACCCCGAAGGACCACAGGCTAACCCTTTACTGATATCTGTACCTATACACTACATAATATCTAGAATAAATGTAGAAACTGGCCATAAGGTTCAACACATCTAGAAATACTCAAAATATAAAACTGAATACTATAAAATACATCTATTTGAAAAGCCTCTAATCTGACTGAACTGTGGAGTTTATGGGACAGGTCCCCAACTAACTCCGTCAACTGAATGTAAATAAAATTTTGATTACAATAATAGAAAACTGAAACTCATCCTCAAAAGAAGAGGACTCACTGCTACTGCTGCTGACTGGGACTGATCTTCTGATGATACTCTGGATCCTGTGCCTCTAAATCTATGGTCTCAAATACGACACCATAGAGTGAATGCGTTAGCACCAAATGTATCGAGTATGTAGATGGGGTAACGCTAAATACAAGGGCTCATGCATGGAAAATATGTATAACCTAAATGATCATGAGAATATCGCACGAAAATAAGCACACATACAAAAAAGCATAAATCATACTCATAATCATCACAACTCTAGAGACTTGACCTTGGATACCGCTTTACTGCGAGCTAAACTCACTACCATCACTGAGATACTGAACCACTGACTCATCTTCTACTGATAACTGAGGATCTGAGTATACTTATATCAAAGACTGAGTTCTAAGATTATTTCTTTCAACTGACAGAATTAGAGATTCAACTTTTCTAACTGATAACTTCGAAAGCTTTATCAATGATAAGAAAATAGGATTATATCCGAATCCGAAACAAGAATACTCAACAAATTCTGAGAAGAAGACCAACCCTATCTAACGAGAGATATTTAAATATGATAATAAGAATATTCAACATGATTTGATACTGAGATCAAGACTCTCTGAGGGGAGATCTTTAAATATGATAGTAAGCATTCGTATATGAGGCCAAGCCTATCTGACGAGATGGTCCATGAATCAATTGAACTATCTAAGTTCCTTACTAAGATAGACGACTGTACCATATGGTCTTGACTTTTGAAGATTGGTACTGTAACTACAACTGTGGGAATTAGTCACTTAACCGACATGCCCCGACTTACCACAGGTGGGGTCCAACCTATAACCCCAGCTGGAAGGGCGTCAATACCGTTCCACGGGTAAAGACTCACTTTCAGGTCAACCCTCTCTGATGGGATGACCCTCGTAGGAAGTCGACCTAAGGAAATATAATAGTCAACCTCTCTGACGGTGATAGCCTCTACTGATGGGGACTCCTATATCCTGTGCTGGCTATGCAGTTCTGGAGTTTAGGGATTGCTAATAAAAACTCTAGCCTCTTTCTCTGATGGTAGGAATCTCCATCCCTTCCCTCGCTTAGAGATAGTTTCTACTCCCAACTGAAAGAGTCTTACCGAATCCTTAGAATGAACACAATAAAACTGAATCTGTTTACATGATCATGTTTCTCAAATGATCTGTCTGAAATACGCTGAGATCACTTGGTTGTGTATCTGACAGAAATAATATCAAATCAAGGTATCTAACTTCCGATACATAGCTTGATTAGATTATTCAAATCATTTCTGAGATTAGAATTAAATCACTTGAGTTCCATTAGGATTGGGCTGAGTACAGGTCTAAGGCTAGATTACTAGCAATACAGAGATTACAGAGATAACTGAGATTACTGAGCTTTATTACGATTCTCACTTGTCTGAGGATATTGAGTTCTATAGTTCACTGAGTTCTGAAAATCATTGCTCGATTGGAATTATTGAAAAACTGACACGGGCTTCAGACAATAGCTCTATTTTTAGGTATAAATACCCCCAGGACTCGATAACATAGAAGTAAAGCATCATCATTCATTCAAGCATCACAAGAATTCATGCATCATTACCATCATTTAGGCATATTCACAAGAAGCTCAGAAATCATGCCATATATTCAATTTCACTATTATTAGAACATCACCTCAATCCTCTAAGGATTCACAAATGTCTTCTCATCATCACAACTACCAAGGGGTCACTCTAAGAATTTTAGAATCATAACATACTTTCCCCCTCGCAAACCTTATGGCATTGCATCTATCATTTAGGAAATATAAACCACTATTCACCATCATGATTACCAAAGGATCTCTCCTAATATTTAGGGGGTCATCAATATCAATTCATCGTCACAAACTACCTTAAGGAAGACATACTATTAAATTATACCCCATTCAACGAAGCTTGCATCAAGTACTTCACACCTATATCGGTCTCGACATATATCTAGATATCATGAGATTTTTAGAAAACTTCACACTATTATGTCATTACTCTCTTGCTAACCACTTAGCATGTATCAAAACTTAAAATAAATTGAAGAGCACTCACTTGGGAGATTTACCACTATTTCATCTCAACTTACTCACTACAGTCTTTCGACAACCACTCGACATATCCGGTTCTACACCTACTCGAGGATTCCATATTATTATTATGGATCATTCTACTCACTAAGGCATTTTATCAAACACTAAGTGTGCATGAACTAGCCCATAACTTTGGGTTTCCCCTTTATATACTACAATGCCCCTCTATGCTTCACCTCAGCCTTTCATCCAACCTATGGGGTGCATACTTCACTTATTTAACCATCTCTATACCCTTATGTCATGAACACCTCACCTAGACACCAAATTCAAAAAGGCTCATCAAAACAGCACATAAATTCTACATACTAGGGTGAAAGACCATAAATCTTGCAAACAATCATGAATCCAAACTCAATAACACAAGTAACATCAACTTCAACTCATACAAATCATGAAATATCACAAAACATAAAATCCATAAGTTTAAAAAAAAGGGTACTTGAGCTTCTTGGATTAAAGAAACCTAAGAATCAACATCTACATACCTGGGAATTTCTTTTCTTGAAGGCTCTTCAAAGGAGTTCTTGATTTCTCTAGATCCTTCTTGATCTATCTTGAATTTTATGAAAGGAGAAGAGAGTATTTTGATTTTAGAAACCCTAAATTTTGGGTGGAAGAGAGAAAAATAAAGTTGAAGGCCCTTGGCCCAGTATTTATAGAGCAGGGGGAGGATATGGAAAAGACCAAAATACCCTTTTAAAATTTGTCTAGAAAATTTTGATCGGGGTCTATGACGGTCCGTCAGAGGTACTGAAGGTCCACAAAGTCGTCCGTCACTCAAGTACCAAAATTGGTATGTTCTTCCTTAGAGTGATGGTCGAAGTGATGGTCCGTCAGAAATCTGATGGTCCACCAGATCGTTCGTCACTCGGGGTCCAGGAATGGGACATTCTACCTTGGTCTGACAGCCCCCTTGACGGTCCGTCAACTTTTTGATGGTCCACCATTTTGGACGTCACATGATGAATGAAAAAGAAATCCACTGCCTTGGTATAACGGGACACTTGACGGTCCACTAAGGACTTGGCGGTCCATCAGATCGATCGTCAAACTTGTGATTCCGACAACGCTCAGTAAAATGGCCATAACTTCTTCGTCTGATGACGAATTTTAATGAAATTGGTATCGATGGAAAGATTGTTCAATGCTATACATGAATAAAAGTGTTTCATACTTTGGAAGACACTTCTGAAACTTTTAGACTCAAAATTTCTGCTTTACTAGATATATTTTAAGGCTCAAACTAGAAGGGAACTTTGCGGGGTATTACAATATATAACTGTGTACTTGGTTCACACATTATATTTTGGAATGGATAGAGCCTTAGTGTCTTTATCCCTTCCTTTGAATTCATTAGTTCGTGTGCCTAACACTCACTAGGCTCTTGCAGGAGGGGGAGCTGAACACATATAGCTCGAGGGTTCCTTTAGGACAGACAAGCAACATAATTCAGGTTAATGGTTTAAACTCTTATGTTCATGACCCTTTTTTCTATGTCGATATTCTATATATATGTATATAATTTTGTGCATATGGATTTTGAATAGATTTTAGCATTGGCATTAGTTTATCACTTTTCCTGAGTTACATGTTTGTGCTTATACCACTAATCTTCCCAAGATGCTACATCATTTCATGCTATAGGGTCTCAAGAATTTTCTATTGTTCCTAGGTAATGTTAGGTGGCTGAATTTTCCTATGGATCTATTGTGAAGTGGTGAGCCTTCATTTTTTTTAAAGGGCCAATTATTTTATTGGTTTCTTTATTCACTTAGTATTTCTTTTTGGATACTTTTGTCATAGTTGGGGGCATTGACATGACCTGAACCAGGGCCTAGTCGTGTCGAGTGCCTCAAGGTCAGCTGACACCACAGACCGCCCCCAATACCTAAACCATAACTACCCTAAAATCTATGTCGGATGAATTCCAACATATATAACAAGATATATCAAAATCAATTGAAAGATACTTAAAGAAGTTCATAACCATAACCAACCAAATATGCAACCATATATCTTACCTGTGTCAACCCCAATACCATTACCAATACTATGGTTGACACTAATACCGGCTCCACCCATGTCCATAGTAGTCACACAAATCTTTTATAAGAAATCCAAGAATATCCAGTCAGGACATGCCCCCCGACCATAGCCAAAACCAAAGTCCATGAAAGAAAATAAGGAATAAAAAGAATTCCATAACATAAACTGGAGTATTTCAGAGTATGAAAGCTTACAACTTCAGTCCAACATATGTTATTCCTGACTCCAAGATCACTGAGCAGGAGAAGTAGTACATTCGGTTCCAGCATCCCTGGGGATATAACGCCTAAAGACAGGTTAATGGGTAAATTCTAGCAAGTAGTCAAAAGTAAGGATAAAATAATGCCAATATTAAAAATCAAACGAAGTAGTCATATCGAATCACATACATACATATATATACCATGCTGGAAAAGGGAACCAAGTTTAGCATGCATGTAAAACCTTTATCCTGAGTTGTATAGATTTTCCACCATAATCCATCAACAGTCTATATGGGTATAATGTTACCCCTTGAATGATCCTCAGTGTGTGTAGTCGCACGACATAAGATATCATAGGCGCCAAAGATTTCCGTGTACTCTTTGCCCCCTATGATACATATATATAGGTAGAAACTTGGGGAGGTGGGTTACCGTGTACCCCACAAATATATGGTCACCATGACCACCCCTCATATTGGTAAACATGATTTTCTAGTGTCCATCCATCAGATAACACCTTCATGGTTATATATTACAACCTACTATTATTGCCTAATTAAGACATTTAGCCCATAACCAAGCCACCAATTCCAAGAGTCAATTACCAAGGCATTATGAAGTGGTATCATCATACCGACTATAGCTTGCAAGAAATGTCATTGGACAATACTTAGTAGATTCCTATGTACCCTACAAGATCTCCAATTAAAACAAATCTATGGCTATCAAGGCCTTTCTAAACCATTTAAAACCAACCAAACTAATTTAGGTTCTATTCCCCTAATATGCAATGCAAAGTTTTCAATAATTGTTAAGCGAGGTGACTAAATCATTCTCAAAGGTATTTTAACAAACATGTTGAGGGCGTATAGTTTTCAAAACCAAAACCAAGTATCAAGTGATCATTCTCATGCAATCGCATGTTCAAAATCATATATATAACATAAAAATCATAAGAAAAATATGGGAAAACATTATCCAACTAAGAACCACCAAAAATCCCAACATATATTTCAAAACCCAAATATTACCACAATAATACCATGAAAATCATTAATGAAAACATGCATTTAGTTAAACTAACAATGAGGGAGGAGTAACATGCCTTAGACAATAAGGAAGACAGATAGAAATTACTCCTTTGAGCCTTAACAGATTACCTTAAAGAAAATCCTAACCTATCTTGAACCAAGAGTTTAAGAGTGTTTATAGAGGATTTGACTGTGAATAATAGGTTAAAGAAGCCTCCAAATATCTTTTATATAGTAGGGTCAAGAGAAGTTAAGAGGGGAAATGTCTAGAATCCCCCAACCTAAACTGTAAAAATGAACACAAGAGGGTACAGTTGGGCCTCTCAAATCATATCCACATCATACAAGTGACACCCTCTACTTGTATCTTATCAAAAATTTCGAAACCACATTCTATCAAATATATGACTCCTTAGCCTAACTGATACCGTTACCGTATGATTAGTATTCTTCAAGTCATATCCTAAGAGGAACATCAAGGTTAGACACTGGGCAACATATGGATGGATAATATACCCCTCGTATCATAAATATATAATTAACACTCAGGAAGTTATACCCATAATGAAAACTTAACAACTTCTCACTAAACACCTTATGAGTTGGGTCACCTGAATCATACCTATACCATATGACTAGTATTGTTAGTTTTACGATGATCAGAAAGCTCAAGACTTGAGAAATTTTTAAAGGCCAGAACCTAGGGTGTTTCAGGCATGTCATGACTTAGTTTTTTATTATGATTTTAGAGGCCATTGTGGAAAAGTGTGGGTTGGTTATTGTTTTTACTCTTAGTTTTCATTTGAGGTATCTATTCATCTAATTACTATGCTTGGTTAGATTCTATTATATTTTTTTATTATGTTATAGATGATAGGCTAAGGGGGTGGTGTCTGTCTCACCATGGGCTTGAGATACCCATCACAACTAGGCTTCTTTTAATAGGTATGTAGCGAATCACACATATAAGGGGGAGGCTATAAGGTATTTAGGAATATTTCCCTTTCTTGTGTTCTATTTTTGATCAATAGAGTCTAGTGTCATGAAAATTCTCTAACTCTTGGCTTACTCATATTTTAGATCATGCCTCCTCAAAGATCTAGAGATTGTAGACACTCTATTATACCTTCTATACTAACTGAGGAAAATACGAAGGGAACTTGCCCTATTTATGGAGTTCAGACCCAATCTAGGCTCCCTGCTCCTGACTGTATCACTCTACATGGGGTCCCAGCAGTCCTTACTAGTCCTCCTTGGCCTTCCCAGGATGGTAATACTTATTATCAGCGGCCTTAGGAAGTTATCTCTAATGCAAAGTTCCGTCAGCCTATTCATATACTTATTTAGTTGGTAGAATAATAGTCTAATCAGTTTGATCATGTTGGTTCTGTTCTTTATTCATCTGAGGTCACTTGAGCTAGATAGTTTATGAGATTGAATCCCCTAACCTTTATAGGCTCTAAGGTTGAGGAGGATCTTCAAGGGTTTACTGATGAGATGGATAAGATCTTTAAGGTTATGCATGCTACTAATTCAAAAGATGTAAATTTTGATATCTATTAGTTAAAATATGTACCTTATCAATGGTATAAGGAGTGAGAATCAATGAGAGGTGATGATATTTAGCAAGCGGTATGAGATGATTTTTTTGGTATTTTTCTTAATCACTTCTTTCCTTAATCATTGAGGGAAGCTAAGGATGGAGAGTTTATGAATTTAAAGCAGGGTAAGATGAGTGTGAAAGAGTATGCTCTAAAATTTCAATAGTTGTCCCATTATGCTCAGTAGTTAGTGGCTAACATGAGATCCAAGATTAGGAAGTTTACTTCTGGTTTATCTCGTGATTTGGTATTAGAGTGTTAGGCCACAATCTTTAATTATATAGACATATCCAGGCTAGTTGTTTATATACAGTAGGTGAAGGATGAAAAGAAGAACCAGGTAGAGATGGCACATGGGTAGAACAAGAAGTTTAGATAATCAAACTAGCATGGCAATCAGTTAAATAGTAAGAGAGAAGGTAGACAATGGACTAAGAAGAAGAATTAGGGATATTTTTATTCGATGGCTAGTGCTCCTTATCCTAAGCCTTTTGGTAATTATTGCATTTAGTTTAGCAGAGATCATCCGGCACAAGGTGTCCAGCCTTAGGTTCAGGATGCTCATTCATTTCTACTATATCTTTTTTCTCGATTCTATAGACAGCTTTATCATGGTTATTGTGAGAAGGGAAGGAACTGGTGTTTCAATTATGGTCAGCCTCTTCATATATAGAGAAATTCTTTTATATCTAAGGTTTCCACTGGGGCTAATAAGTTTTCAGTTGACACTTCTTTATCTCTAGCACCTAAAGGCTTTATTTTTAGTACTGTCACTGGTTGGGATCATCTTTATGCTCTTGCTATACATTAGGAGTCTGAGGCATGCCCAGATGTTGTAACTAGTACATTACATCTCTTTTGTTTCGCGATGTTTATTGTTTGTTTGCTCTAGGTTCTACCTTATCTTATGTGGCTGTACATTTTTTTTTGGTCCTAAAAGTATTTTAACCCCTTTTCTATGTCTACATTTGTACGTAATTTTATAGTTACAAGAAAAATCTATAAGGGTTGTATGGTTTCCATCTTTTATAGGTACACATTAGTGGATTTGATAGCGTTGGATATAGTGGATTTTGATGTTATATTAGGGATGGATTGGTTTCATTCGTTGTATGATTCTTTGAATTGTAGGACTCCAAAGGTAAGTTTCCATTTCCCTAATGAGTCAGTATTTAAATGGGAGAGGAGTCTCTTAGTACCCAAAGGGAGGTTTATCTCTTATCTTAGAGCTCAAAAAATAATTTCAAAAGGGTGAATGTATCATCTAGTTTGGGTTAAGGATTCTAACTCTGAGGGTCCCTTTTTATAATCTATCTCTGAGGTTAATGAATTTTTTAAAGTGTTTATCGATGATCTTACTGGAATTTATCCTGATAGGAAATTACACTTTGGGATTGATCTTCTACTGGATACACATCCTATTTTTGTTCCTCCTTATAGAATGGATCTAGCTAAGCTAAAGGAACTTAAGGAGTAGCTGAAGGATCTCCTGGATAAGGGTTGCATTCATGCTGGTATTTCTCTATGAAGTATTCTTGTATATTTTATGCAAAATAAAGATTGGTCTTTTTGGATACGTATCGACTATCGTCTGCTAAATAAGGTGATAGTGAGAAATAAGTACCCACTTTCTAGGATTGATAATTATTTTAATCAGCTTTAGGGTGCTACGTGTTTCTCTACTATTGATCTTCATTCAGGCAGTCACCAGTTGAAAATTTAAGAGGTTGATATTCCCAAGACTTATTTTCAAACACAATATGGTTATTATAAGTTTTTGGTTATATTATTTGGGTTGACTAATGGTCTAATTTATTCCATGTATCTTATGAATTAGGTGTTCAGGCAATTTTTGGACTTGTTTGTGATAGTTTTTGTTGATGACATCTTGGTGTACTCTTAGAGTGCAGAAGATCATGTCAATCACCTTTGAAATATGTTGCAGAGTCTTAAGGACCAGATATTGTATGCCACATTTTCTAAGTGTAAGTTTTGGATGAATATTATGACTTTTCTAAGGTATGATGTCTCTAGTAAGGGGATCAAGGTGGATCCATAGAAAGTTGAGGTACTTAAGAAATGGCCTAGACCCAGAACTCCAATCAATATTAGGAGCTTTTTAGGCTTGTCGAGGTATTATAGAAGTTTTGTGTAGAGCTTCTCCTCTTTTACAGCTCCATTGATAAGGTTAACTCATAGGAAGGTTAACTTCTTATGGTCCGATGCTTGTGAGGGTAGTTTCCAGAGATTGAAGGGTAAGTTGACTTCTATGCCAATCTTGACCTTGTGCGAGGGTACTGATATATTTATTATGTATTGTGATGCATCTTGTGTGGGACTGGGTTGTGTTTTGATGTAGCATGGTAAGGTTGTGGCTTATGTTTCCAAGCACCTTAAGGTTTATGAGAGAAATTATCCGGATAACGATCTAGAGTTAGCGGTTCTGGTCTTTTCTTTAAAAATTTGGCACCATTATATATATGGGGTGCATATAGATATATGTTCATATCATAAAAGATTGCACTATGTGTTTATACAGAAGGAATTGAATCTCATAAAAAGGAGGAGGCTCGAGCTTCTTAAGGATCACAAATTGGGTTTGCACTACCACTTAGATAAAGCTAATATTATCGCTAATACTTTGAGCAGGTTGTCTATGGGAAGATTATTTAATGTAGATAAGGAGAAGAGAGAATTAGTGAAGGATATTCATAGGTTTTCTACCTTAGCAGTTGTTGTTTTAGACTCCAGGAATGGAGGATTAATTTTTTTATGAAGTGGTTAATTATCTCTTGGTACTAAGTTAAAGGAGAAGCAGGCTTTGTATCCCATACTTATGAAGATTAAGGATAATGTGGGTTAGCCAAAAGTTATGGTTTTATAACATCCTGGGTTTATAGCTCTTAGAAATTTCTTGGATTTTTGGTCTCTTAATAGGATATGATTAGGGTAAATGACTCAGACACTGGGATACGAGTGGTATGGGTTAGTCGTATGCTAACCAATGTTAGTTGGTGCGTTGGTTGGGTTACTACAATGGGTACGATTTGTTTGGTACAAGTTGTATCAGTAAATATTGATTATTTAGTTACTTTACTTAATCTTAGACTTAGTGACTTAGGTGGAAACTGAGTATGAGTGGCTTACAATGAGTCGTAAGATAGGGTATAAGTCATACCATAGACTCGTATGGCTGGAAGTGTTTAATCCTCTTTAGATTTTATTCTGCCGGGGGTACAAATCATGGGTACTAGTCGTATATATGGATATGATATGGTTTGGGGTAAGTCATACCTTGGACATTATTGGGTCCAAGGGAGATAGCCCTGGATACAAGTGGTAGGTACCACTCGTATTGGAGGGTATGATTGGTATGGATAGTCGTATCCCTCTGATGGGATTTTGGTGCAATTTAGGTGAGGGCAATTTAGATATTTCCCCACTTAACCTAATAAGGATCCACAACTTTTAACTTACTTTGGAGGTTATTTGCCTTATTATTCTATTCATTAACACTTAGATAACTCCTTCTAATCCTCTCTAAAGTTCTTAGGCAAAGAAATCTAGGGTTTTATATTAAGGATTAATTTAGTGCTGGGGTTGGTGATTTCTCTCCACCATCTTCTCACTTAAGGTATGTTCTCTTTTCTCAAAGTTAGTTCAAACTAAAGGTAAGGTTTTATACATTTTCTTCATGGTTTGGTTATTGTATGATTTTGGGTTTTGAAAGATGTATCAGGGTTTTGGTTATAAATGCTTGGTTATGGTTTTCCCATGTTTTAATTATGTTATTACATGCTTTAATGATGTTTTTAGATAACATGGTATTTGGTTTTGGTTTTGGAAACATTATGTCCCTTAATTTTGATAAAATGCCTATGATAATGCATTTATTATAATATGTAACTTTTATTGAAACTATTGCATGGTATGATTTGATAATGGAACCCTAAATAGTTCAATGGGTTGGAATAGTCAAAATGGAATGGTTTTGGCTTAAAAACATCCTTGTGAGGTACAATTGAACCCCCCAAGCAAATATAATAATCAATACTTGTAGGGTACCTTAGAATGCCCCAAGCTAATATGGTAATGAACAGTTGTGGGGTACAAGAGAATTCCTTGATCTTAAAAAGATTTGGTTAAAGACAATACTTGCAAGTTATAGTCTATATGATGATACCACTATGTATAGCCTCGGTTAATAATAATGGTTTGGTTGGTTGGAACTGGTTTTAATTTGGAAATAAAGGAGTAGTATGATAGATAATCGTAAAGGTGGGAGTCCAACAGATGAGCACTCAAAACTCATGTTTACTGACATGATGTGTAGGTTATGGTGACCTTATATAATACTATGAGGTACACGGGAATCCTCTAAGCACACTGTACATATGTATCAATAAGGGTGAAGGGTACTTGAGAATTCCTTACTCATATGGTATCTCTAATTCATGTAGCTACATACTTCGAGGCCTATTCAGGTGATTACACTGGACCCATATAGCCCATGGGTGGTTAAGGATGGTTAAGCTACACATACCTAAATGGTTTCAAATATATGCTAGACCTGGTTCCCTTTCCCAACATGGTTGTGTATATATATATGTATGGTATACATATGGATGGTTTTCTAATTTTATTAAATGTTATTATCTTATACTTATTTTGAGTTTATTCTAGTGTTCACCCGCTAACCTATCTTTTAGTGGTTGTATCTCTACGCAATGTAGGAACCGACTATTCTACTCCTCCTGCTTAGTTATTGAACTTTGGGATCAAGTGTTAGTTTGAAGTGGTGAGCTTCTATCTTTTTAGAAAGCTCTATTTCATTTTGTGGACATTATCACATACTTTAGTTTATTTATGGATATTTGTTTTTGCTATGGTTAGGGGCATGTCCCAACCAAATTTTGGTATTCTTTTGGTTAAAGGCTTTTATGGAACTACTAAGGTTGGTATGGACGGGATCGATATTAGTGTCAACCTTGGAAATGTAGTGGTATTGGGGTTGATACCATAGGACTAAATTTCTCACTGTTCCATCCTATTTTATTTTGGGATTATATATAATTATTATGAAATTATATGGTTACTATTTAGATTATGGTTTGGTTGGTATTAGTTATTGGTTGACTATTGGATGGTTGGACACGATTGGGTGGTCACAGTTATATACCTATCTCAGAGTCTTGGGTTATACAATACTTCTATCTTTATATATGTTCAGAATTCATCAGACTTAGGGTATTCATAGGTTGGTTGGGTTGGTTAACGGGGGTGGTCTCCAGTCCCAGTTGGACTTTGGATGCATATTATGACAAGACCCTCATTTCAGTTGTGTCAAGTTGGTATTAGACCTTTAGGTTCATGGTGAATTGGGAGTACACTAAGTTGTGTTTAGTAGAGCCTCTTTTAGGGGAATGTAGCATACCACACTCACTCATAAGAGAGGCTACAAGGCATTTAGGAATATTTTTTTTCTTAGTATTCTATTTTCAAGCTTGGACTCTAAGCCCTGGAATTTCCTCTAGTTCTTATCCATTCAATTTTCTAATTATGCCTAGATGATCTGGAACATAAGAAAAATCTTCTGTCCCATCTAGGGATGATGTTTATGGGGTACACCCTACACCTGGAGTTCGCACTTGGTCCCAGGGTCCATTCCCTGATTGTTCTGGAGTTTCTTCAGTTGCTACTATTCCTCCTCAAGGTGAAGTGACTAGTGCAAAATTTCACCAATCCATTTCTCTTATTGCTCAGTTGATTACTGCTCAGGATGAGTAGGATACATCTGGTGTATTATCTGTGAGTCCACAAGGGTTAGACAGTTTATAAAGATGAATCCTCCTACTTTTACTAGTGTAATAGTAGAGGAGGATCCTTAGGCTTTCTTAGATTAAATGACAAAAATCTTCAAGGTGATACAGGCTATGAATATTAAAGGTGTAAGCTTTGGAGCTTATCAGCTCAAGAACATTGTGCACCAATAGTATAGGGAGTGAGATAGGGATAGAGGTGATATTATAGAGTAGTCCTTATGGGAGGCCTTTTCTAATAAGAGTTGAAAAAAGCAAAGATGGAATAATTTGTGAATCTTAAGCAGGGAAAGATTACTTTCAAGGAATATGCCTTGAAGTTTCATCAACTGTCAAGGTATACTTTGGATTTGGTGGCTGATATGAGAGCAAGGATGAGAAAGTTCACTTCTGGGCTATCTCAAGATTTGATCCTTAAAAGTAAGATTGCTTTACTAATTACGGATATGGATATTTTAAGGTTAGTTATCCATATACAGTAGGTAGAGGATGGAAAGAGAAAATAGTCAGAGTTTGGGGAAAGCTAGGGTAAGAAAAATAAGTTCTTTAAGAAGGGTAGCGCTCAGCAACAGGGTGGTTGGAAGGCAGAAAATGGCTGAAGAAAAAGTAGGGGAGTTTTGGATCTTTCTCTTCTTCTAGAGCTCCTTACCCAAAATAGTCTGGTGATAGGTATCCGCAAGGTGGTGATAATTTTTAGGCATAAGTTGCTCATTCTAAAGAGAGTAGGGCTCAATTAGCTTGTTCATACCCTCCTTGTCGGTTCTGTGGTCATCTTTATAGAGTATTTTGTTATAAAGGGAGGGATAGGTGTTTTATGTGTGGCCAGCTAGACCATATACTTAGAAATTGTCTAGTTGGTAAGGGTGCTTCTAGGGCGGACAAAGCTCCGGTTACTTCATCTTCTGCTCCTGCACCTAGTGGTGCTGCTTTGACATCTGCTCCTGCTTTTAGTGCCATCACTAGTTGGAATCTAAGGAATCTAAGGCATCACCTGATGTCATTACTGGTATGTTACAACTCTTTTCTCGTGACGTGTATTGTCTATTTGATTTGGGGTCTACACTTTCCTATGTGACCCCATATATGGTTGTATGTTGTCTTTTTTATCATTAGGTTATTTAGGATCCTTTTTTTGTTTCTACCGTGGTAGATGACTCAAATATTTCTAAGAGAGTCTATAGAGGGTGTATGGTATCTATTCGTAGGAAACTCGAATTGTTAGATATATTTAAACATGATATGGTGGATTTTAACGTTATTCTAGGTATAAATTGGTTACAATCTTATTATACATATTGTTAAATCCTAGGTTTTGGCCTTAGAAATTTTCCACAAATTCATTTTTCATACCCAATAAGACTCCAGGGTACAAGTCGTATGTTGGGGTACGAGTGTTATGGTCCTATTGTAAGCTGACCAGTGTTAGTAAGTGGGATGGTTTTGATCACTGGAATGGTCATGACTTAGGCGTTCGAGTTGTAAGGATTTATACGAGGCATATCGTTAACTCATATAATGTCCAATATTTGACCCTTATTGTATTTCATTCTGCCAGGGATACGGATCATGAGAACATATTATATGATGAGTTTTCGACTTGGTTGGATGAGTCGTATACTGGTCTCTGATCCAAAGGTTAAGGCATGGGTACGACTGGTGCAAACCAAACGTAAGAAAGGGCATGACTCATAAGAGGGTCAATCGTATCCCTGTGACAGGTTTTTAAGGGACTTAAGTGGGAGTATTCTGGACATTTCCTTACTTACCCTAATTATGACCCACAACTTCATATATACTTAGGAGGTTATTTACCCTATTATTCTATTCATTAATACTTAGAAACCTATTCCAAAACATATCATAATTTTCTCAAGAGCTTTTGGGGCAAGAGAGCTAAGGTTTAAACTTAGGGATTTCTTTAGGGCTTGCTTTGGTGATTTGCTTCCATCATCTTAATCGTTTTAAGGCATGTGTCTCTTCCCTGCTTACTATTTCTAGAAAGGCATTGATTTTATGGATATTTACATGGTTTAATGCTGCATGGTTTATGGTTTAAATTATTATTTGGGGTTTTTATTTATAGTTTTATTGGTAATTGTTTCCTATGGTTTAATTATGCTTTCAAATGTATTATTGGTGGTTTTTGGTAATCGGAAAGGGCACTTGAGAGTTCCCTTAACCTAAATAGTTTGGCTGTGGATAAATCTTGCAAGTATGGTTGGTATGATGATACCACTAATAATTGGCCTTTGTTAATCAATGGTAATTGGATTGTTTGGACATGGCTTTAATTTGGGCATTAATGGCGGGATGTTAAATAAACCCATGAAAGGTGGCGGTTATGGGGGGACCAAAATTAGAAACTCATAATTGCCGATATAATGAGTCTTCAATGACCATGTATGAGTGTCACGTTTTATATTGGAGGGATGTGCTAGTCATTCCATGGGATATTTCCCAGTCATGTGGCTACACGTACTGGGCTCATTCAGTAGGGGAGCTGAACTCATAATGCCCATGGGTGTGGTCAAACGACATGGTTACACAGCCCAGGTAAAAGGTTTAAAATACATGCTAAACGTGGATTTCCTTTTCCAACACTTATATATATGTATGGTTGTATGCTTCATGGATGGTTTTACTTGGTTGTTTAAATGGTATTAGTTTATCCTTGTCTGGAGAAACATGTTAGCGATTATTCACTAACCCGTCTACTGCAGCTGTATATCTATGCTATGATAGAACTGGCCGTTCAACTCCTCCTACATAGTGATTGACTCGGGGACAACATTTGGATTGAAGTGGTGAGCTTCCATCTTTTTGGAAGGCTCTATTTTATGATATTGAAATTCTTAGACATTTTGCTTTTATTTTGGATATTGGTTTTGGCCATGGTTGGGGGCATATCCTCACCAGATATTTGTATTCTTTTGGATAAAGGCTTTATGGTACTTTTGGGGGTTGGTATGGGTGGGATCGGTTTTAGTGTCGGTCTTGGCATTAGAATAAGATGGGAGGGTGGCATCATCGAATATGATTTCTCACTATTCTATTGATTAAATTTTGGGTTCGATTGTCATATTATGTTTTGATATTCACTTTGGAATTATATGGCATAGATAGTAGGTAGGTTTAGTGTGGGTAGACTCAGTTGGGTCGATCACGATTACGACCCTATGCTAGAGTCTTCATCAGAGCATTTATGCAATCTTGTTATATGCTCAAAATTCATCTTATCGAAGGTTGTGAAAGGTGATTAGGTTGGTTTAAGAGACGGTCCCTGGTCCTGGTTGAACTTGGGATGCCCATTATGTCTAGGCCCTGATTTGGGTTGTCACAAGTTGGTATCAGAGCTTTAGGTTTATGGTAAATTGGGAAGTCCACAAAGTCTTGTCGAGTGGAGTCTCTTTTTAGGGTGTGAAGCATGCCACACTCATAAGAGAGAGGCTGCAAGATATTTAGAAATGTTTTACTTTTTGGAAATTCTCAGTCCAAAAATCTTCTCTAATCCTTGGTTATTTGTCTTTCAGGTCATGCCTCCTAGATCTGGAACACAAGGAAATTCTTTCATCCCATCTAGAGATAACACTAAAGGGGTACCTCCTACAACTGGAGTACATCTTTGATCTTATGGTCCTATTCCCTATTATGCTGAAGTTTCTCATATTTCTCTTACTGCTTCTCAGGTCCCTTAGGGGAAAGTGATGAATGCACAATTTTGTCAGTCTATTCATGTTATTGCTTAGATGATCGCTTCTCAGGCTAACTAGGGTGTGGCTTGTGCTTTGTCTACTGAGGCAACAAGGATTGGCTAATTTATGAAGATCGGTCCTCCTACTTTCATGGGAGTGGAGGTAAAAGAAGACCTACAGGGCTTTTTTAATAAACTGGACAAGATATTTTCGGTTGTGCAGACTTCTAACGGAGAGGGAGTTAGCTTTGTAGCTTATCAGCTAAACGATATTTGTTATTAGTGGTATGATGCGTGGGCTAGAGATACGGGTGATATTGAAGAATAAGGGTTGTGGGAGGCCTTTCCTAATGCCTTCAAGGACCGTTTCTTTTCTCAAAAGTTGAGGGAAGCTAAGAGGAAGGATTTTGTGAATTTTGAGCAAGGAAGGATGACTATAAGGGAATATTCCTTTAAATTTCATTGTATGCTCCTGATTTGGTGGCTGATATGTGGTCGAGAATGAGGAATTTCTCTTCTAGTTTGAATAGAGATTTGTTTTTGAGACAAATCCTTCTTTGATCATTAAGGATATAGATATCTCTAGGTTGACTATTCATATGAAGTAGGTTGAGAAAGAGAAGAGAAAGTAGGCAAAATTTAAGGATAGGTAGGGAAAGTGGAGCAAGTTTTCTGATCGCGGAGGGGCACAGTCTCAGGGTGGTAAAGACGGTGTCAATCGACAAACCTTCCTATCCAAGATCTCAATTGGGACCTCTTCATAAGACCGAAAGCCCGAGATACCCAACCCCTTCAAAGGAATATTTAAAGAAGGATCACCAAGACACTCTCTCAATATAAAGACATAAAATACTGAATGAACCAAGCCCAATCAAGAAGGTAACTCCAACTCATGAGCAACATTACCAACCCTCAAAAAAATCTTGTAAGGACCAATATACCAGGGACCGAGCTTCCCCTTCTTAGCAAATTGTGTCACTCATGAGATACCTAGAGGAACACCTTATCCCCAACCTCAAACTCCAAGTCAATATGCCTAACATCCACATAGGACTTTTGGCGACTTTGGGCAGCTTTAATCCTATCAGGAATTACCTTCACTTTCTCCATAGCCTGATACACCAAATTTAGACCAAACATATCCACCTCACCAAGCTAATAGAAACCAATAAGAGATCTATAAATCCTACCATACAATGCGTCAAAGGAGTCATACCAAAACTAGAATGATAGCTACTGTTATAAGAAAAATCTACCAAAGGTGGATGCTCAATGCAACTGCCACCATAATCAACCACACATGCCCGAATCATATCCTCTAATATCTTAATAGTTCTTTCTGCTAGACCTTCCACCTGGGGATGAAAACAGTTCTCAGACTCACCTTAGTACCCAATCCTTTCTAAAAAGACCACCAAAATAAGATGAAAACTACATACCACAATCAGAGATAATTGAAACAGGTACCCCGTGTAGCTTCAAAATCTCCTGAAGATATAACTATATAATGCTCTGTCGTAAAGGTAGCCCTTACTAGTAAGAAGTGAGCAAACTTTGTCATCCTATCAACGATGAGCCAAATTGAATTATATTAATTTTGAGACTGAGGAAGTTCGGTAACGAAATCCATATTGATTACCTCCCATATCTATTCGGGAAAAACAATCTCCTGATATAACCCTCCTGATCTCATGTGTTCAACTTTAACTTATTGACACACCAAGCACATATCCACAAAATCAGCCACGTCCCTTTTCATACCATTCCACTAATATATCTCTTTGATATTATGATATATCTTTGTCAAGTTAGGATGTACAATGTAGCGTGATTCATGCACCTCAGCCAAGATCCTTTGCAACAAACCATCGATATGAAGAAGCACAACCTCCCTTGGTATCATAAATTACTGTCACCACTAATCACAAATACGATCATTTTTTTCCCACAAATATCACCCTTGATTTTCATCAAGACAGGATCCAACACTTGCTTCTCCTTGATCTATGCACCAAGAGATAATTGAACCACTTCTTGTACCATTACACCTTCATCCTTAGAGTCCAAGAGGCAAACTCTAAGATTTGACAAGTGGTGAATATCCTTCACCAACTCCCACTTTTGTTTCTCCACATGAGCCAAACTCCCCATGGACAACTTGCTAAGAGCATCAACAACTACATTAGTCTTACCTAGGTGATAGTGAAAAATCATATCATAGTCTTTGAGAAGCTCTAACCATCTCCTTTGCCTACGATTTAGCTCCTTTTGAGTGAACATATAATGTAGACTCTTATGATCAGAAAAGATGTCCACATGTAGAATTAAATAATGCCACCATATTTTTAAACCAAACACAACTTCCAATAGCTCCAAATCATAAGTAAAATAGTTTCTCTCATGTAGTATCAACTGCTTGGAAGGACAGGAAATCACCTTCCCATATTGCATCAAAAACTACTAAGACCTTCCTGAGATGTATAACAATATACTACAAACCCATTATTTCCTTTCAGAAAAGTTAGAATTGGAACCAAAGTTAGCTTATTTTTTAACTTCTCAAAACTCCACTTGTAAGCATTTGACAAAGAAAACTTAATCTTTTTCTAAGTTAACTTAATCAAAGAGGCAGTTATCATCGAAAAGCTCTCCACAAACTATTGATATTACCCAACCAAATGAAAAAGCTCTAAATGTTGGTTGGAGTCGTGGGGTCTAGGCCATATTTTAACTACTATCACCTTTTATGGTCCACCGTGATCCTTTCGCTAAAAATAATATAACTAAGAAAGTCACAGCGTTTTACCAAAACTCACACTTGGAGAACTTGTCATGCAACTGTTGTTCCTTCAAGGTCTACAATACCACACGAAGGTGATTATCATGATCCACCTCACTTTTGGAATAAACTAGAACGTCATCAATAAACACAATGACGAAAAGATCTAAGAATTAGCTGAAAATCCTATTCATTATATCCATAGATATCATCAGGGCATTAGTCAAACCAAATGACATCACCAAGAATTCAAAGTTTCCATACCGAGTATGAAAAGCCATCTTAAGGATACCTACCTCTTTAATATTTAGCTGATGATACCCAAATCAAAGATCTATCTTAGAAATGAACTTGGCACCTTGCAACTGATCAAACAAGTCATCTATCCTTGGAAGAGAATACTTGTTCTTGATTGTTACCTTATTCAACTTCATATAGTGATCTATCCTTCTTGCACACGAACAACACCGGTTCCCCCTACAGAGATACACTAGGATGAATAAACCCCTTTTCTAGAAGATCCTTAAGTTGCTCCTTGAGTTCCCTCAACTCAGCCGGAGCCATTCAATAAGGAGGAATAGATATTGGACGAGTGTCCAAAACCAAAACAATACCAAACTCTATTTCTCTATCTAGAGGAACACTATGAAGATCATCTGGAAAGACATCAGGAAACTCATTTACCACTAGGGCTAACTGTAAAAAAAGGACATTCCAAGTTAGAAGCTTTAAACCAGACCAAGTGAGGAAGACAACCTTTAAAGATTAACCTATGAGCTCTTACATAAGAAATAAACCTCTCCCAAGTAGCAAGGGAAGCACCCTTCCACTCTATAACCTCTTCACCAGGGAACCAAAAGATAACCTTATGGGTCTGACAACCCAATGATGCATAACAGGAGTGTAACCAATCCATCCCCAAAAAACATTAGAGTCCATCATACTAAGTTCAAGAAAATCCACCAACGTCTACCTACCACTAATAAATACCATATACCTCTTATACACTCTCTCAGCAATGACCGAGTTGCCTACTCGGCTAGAAATAGAAAAAAGGATCTGAAATAACCTCAGGATCAAAACTATTACATATAGCCACATATAAGGTCAAATAGGAAAGAGTGGACCTCAGATCAAGCAGACAAAACACGTCACAAGAAAAGAGTTGTAACACACCAGTAATTACATCACATAATGCCTTGCATTGCTATCGAGATGCCAAAGCATACAACCTATTTTGGGTAATGATAATGCTCAACTCACTCCTATGATTGAGTGGTGTGGTGGTCATTTTCAAGTAACCTAATGTAAATTGGGGTCGAATCTCAAGGAGTGAATGCTACAGAATTCATACCTAGGGGTGCTAAAATTACTATAAGGTTACCCAAAATGCTAATGAAAATGACATATTTAATTAAATGGGGGAATTATTTGAAAACATTTCACACAACCTTCAACAAATACGCGGTAAATGCCATCTTTGATTTTAATTCAAGGGTTGGAGAGATCTTGGGATTATGTATCCTTAGAGGTAAATCATGGGGGGTAATGTTGGTTTATTATGGAATTTAGTTGTTAATTAATGGATAGGCTAGGTTGAAGATCATTGAGGTCAATCTTTTTATTTGACCGTAACAATTTCACCCATTGGCTCTTTCGAGTACCTAACAAGTATAGAGTTTATATAACCACCCACAACCTTAACCAAGAATCCCTATTTCTATGATGATGCTCCTGACATGATTTACACTCCTTAATCACTTAAGTCTAAGATTGTAAAGGGTAGTAAATACCATAGGCTTAGTTGTTCATCATTATTTCATCCCCTGATAACCCTCTTTTAAAAATGTAATAGATTACCTAATATTTACCTAAATCCCTCTTTCAAGGATGGCAAAGGGTTTCTCGATCTTGGAGATTTCACTCATCAAACCCATTTGGAGATTTAGAGTTTTCATCCATCAAATCTAACACATAATCTTAAGAAATGGTGAAATCTATACTCAGCAACTAAAAACCATGTAAACACAACAATACCCAAACACAATTACACTCTAGTTCAACATAATCCCAAGACTTAGCTACTCATAAAGAAAGTAAAGAGAAATATACCATGTGGGTCAACCCAAGAATCCATCTTTCACAAAGAAACTAAGAAATTTGAGCCTCCCAAGATAATTACACACTTTCCCAATTAAGGTTTCAAGCATAGAATTCAAACCATGTTATGAGGTTAGCAATACCTAAAGAAGAAATGGTTTTTGCTTATATATGATTTGGAATTCGTCCATGATATTTTATAACTCTTCCCTTGGGCTTTTTCCCGCAGATCTGTGATCACGTGTGTTTATCCATGACTGTGGTCACATAACCATGGTTAGGTTCTACGTCCATGATTTGCTGACCACTTGGACTAACTGCGACTACAGCTTGAGGACCGAGGTCGCGATAACTATCGTTGACTACTACAGGTTTCCAGCTGCACTTCTTTTGCTTTTATTTATTTCCTTTTTAGCTCCATTCCACATACGCTCACCTTCTCTAGTTTATACCTACAAAATTTTTATGTTAGTGCACTTAAATCTATGTAATGCCTCAGTTTCTAATACAAACCATGGTAGTATGCATACATGATTAGTGCGAATGAATGGTAGGATTACTACTCATCAGCACCCCTAACTTTGACCCTTGCTTGTCCTTAAGCTACACTACCTCTTACCATGAGACCCTTTTCATGTATGCCCTTATTTATGTTCCCAATGACCTTAAAGACTCCAACTTGGTTTCTACCACAAAAAGCTATTCACACATGGATAGAAAAGTATTAAAAATACCCCTTGTCACAAAATAAAGTGATGAAGGATGCAATAGATCTTGGGGAGCGACAATGTGAAAATTACTAACACTCTAAAAGTGACTCACAAGATGGATACAATCATGTTATACATCCACTCATCTCATTGCACGAAAGAATGCAAAAGAAAGGTTCACATACCTAGTTACCAATTACGCAACAAGGAAATTTAAGTGCAATCACTCACTCTCTCAAGGAAATCTCTATGTTACAAGTACCATGTCATTGGCTTGCCCCTATTTTTAATTTCCACTACAATGATCACACTTGGTTTGAAATCACAAAGGGCTTTTTGAGCTTGTAATGTAGGTTTGTGGTAGGATAGGATAGCAATTTAGGACAATAAGGCTATACCCTCCTTGAACTTCTATTTCATATACTCACCACTTTTTTTTATTATTGGGCCACTTCTTTGTCTTTTGTTACTTTACTTACTTTGTCTCTCTTGCTTTACCCAAAGTCTTTTCACCTTTTTTCCTCAATTCTTATGCTTGACTCAAGCATTATACAACTCATTCTTTCGCTGGACTATCTTTTCCTTAAAAAAAAAATGCTACTTACTAGATTTGAAGGTTTTTTTTCATTTTATGACTTGATGGCTCACTATAAGTAGAAGGGTCACGGCTTACAATATGGTTGCCAAAGAAAAGTCCAAAGGCATAAAGAGGGTTACTAGGGGTAACTCCTACGTATTGGTGGGCATTTTAAGCTAAAGTAGGCTTCCAAAATCACAAGATGGCCTATATCATTGTACCCACCAAGCATAGAAAAAATTTAGCATTGAAAGACTAATGGGGCAAGTTTTAGATGGTACAAGTACACATGACATATAGACAATTAATCTTACATATACGGCAAGTGAATGTTGTCAAGGGGGTCAATTGTTCTCCTCGCTCGAGACAAGGGTGGATTATCCCTTATTTTTCTGTAATCAACTTTTAGAGTCAAAGAAAGTGAGAGAATATTGTCACAAAGTTGCTCACATCCATGCCTTTGAATTTTACAAAAAATTTTGGATGGAGAGGGGTGTTTTCTTTTGTACCCGAACCATGCATATTTTTGGAAACTATGGCAATAACCAAAGCTATCATCATACATTGAAAACTATAGTAAGGATGAACTTCCATATAGTTACTAAGACTTCACCAATGGGTGTAAATGCGAATTCGAATCGCCACAGGCAGTCAGAATTTCCTTGTATCTATTGTTAGAAACTAATATCTCAAATTAATAAAACAAGAACAACATACTACTCCATGAAGATGTGGGCACCATCAGGGTTCCCGAATATTACAACCCAAATAAAAAATAAGAAGTATCCAAAAGAGTAAAAAAGTATGTAGAATATCAGTAATACATGCCCAAATCAAATAAATAAGGAGACACCCCTAACTGAAAAGGTAGTAGTGTACCCACTGCAAAAATAATCAAGGATAAAAAGAGATAAGGGTGCTCCCTGAATCCACATCAAGGGCTTCTATCACTCTCGAACCCAGCATCATCACCATCCTCTTCAAGATCTGACCACTCAGTTGGGGCCTCATCATCATTGTCCACCCAAGACGTAGGAAACCTATTTTATGGTTTCAGGACCTTCCATAGGCCCTTCACTCCTTTTCATATCTTGATAAAGAATTCATCCCTCTTTTTCTCCCTTGTGATCATCTTTTCCTTACTCTCTGGAGGTCCCAGTATGATTCCACCAGAGAAGAGTAAGCTTTCTCAAGCTGTTCAATAGTAACTTTGTGCTTCTTTTTATCCATTGTGTACTCATCATAATTGGCACGTGACACATAATAGTGGTGGGTGGTAGGGAGATCTCTCAAACCTTGAGGCATGTTAGGCACAATCTCTTTAATGGTTACATCAAAAATAAAAGCATGGATTCATGTCACTTACTGAAGTTGTAATGCAAAAAAAAATGTACAAAGAGGTTGTTTAAGAGCTCACAACTTGACCAAAATTTAGTCTAAATTTGAGAGTATAATCTTGAAAGGGAGTGTAAGGGAAATAAGGGGAAATTAGGAGTTAAATGACTGAAGTGACCACAACTGCGGTCAAGGGACCGTGATCACTGATAACCACTTAACCATGATTTTGCACGAGGGCAGTGTTCCTGTTAACTAAGAGGAGTTTTGCTCCCCTGTTTTCCTCTATTTAGCATTTTACTCAATTTTCACAGATTTTTCCCTACTCAATTTTTTCAAAGTAGACATGCACGCTTTCCCTATTTAAGCTCACCAAATGCAATCCAAAGTGCCAAGAATATATGGGTTATTAAAATGAAAAAGACAACATCTACACTACGATAATTTAGCAAAAAGGATATGAGCCACTCTAGTGGCATTTGTAAGTTGCCTCCCACCTAGCGCCTTAGTTATTGTCATGGTACGACGTTTTTCTTCTTTCAATCTCACGGTAGGTCCTCAAACCCCTCATCATTCACTTTTTTGTTTTCAACATCCACCATAGATATTACTTGGAGCTCCATACTTTACTACTTTGACTTGTAAATTTTGAACAAGACCTCATCTTTTTGTACCTAAAATTTCATCTCCCCCAACTCTAGATCGATAATGGCTCTTTCGGTGGCCAAGGAAGGATGGCCAAGAATAATAGGAACCTCTTGGTCTATATCACAATCCAATACTATGAAATCTATTAGAGAATTAATTTATTCATTTTTACAAGAACATCAAACAATATACCCACTAAACTTTTTATGGATTGGTCCGCCATCAAAAGAACATGGAGGTTGGTGTAGGAGTGTCCAAGCCAGGTTTTTTATAGATGAAAAATGGCATTAGGTTGATTCTTGCACCAAGGTCACAAAGATATTTTGAAAACTTATGAGTCCCAATGGTGCAAGGGATAGTGAACGCTCTGGGGTCATCTTTCTTTTTCAATACTTTGCTATCCATGATAGCACTACACCCATGATTAACCTCAATAGTATCAACCTTAGTGAGCTTCTTCTTAGACATTAACTTAGATTATCTTGGAATCTCTTGAATCACCTTGAGTAGTGGGATAGTTTTCAAAAGATTACTAAGTTTTGTCATAAATTTTCTTAATTTGTCACTCTCTTCATTTTTATATAATCGCTGAGGGAATGGGGGAGGAAAATGAATGGTTGGCATTGCTTCTCCTTGCATCTTTTCAACTTTGCCCACTTCCTCATCACTTTTATCTATCTCTTTCATATCATTTACCTCTCTTCTTTGAGGCATCACCTCCTTTACCTTGACCTTGGGTATATTTTCACTCATATCTCTTCTAAGGGGCTCGTTATGTGCTTTTGCACTTATAGTGACAAATGCTAGGACTTGTGCTTCTTTCTTTGGGTTAGAAATTGTGTCACTCAAAAGTCCACCTCTAGCCCTTTAATATAGTTATATGGAGATTTGCTCGACTTGGATCTCTAATTGTTTGATGGAGTAAGAGTTAGATACCACCATTTGGGAGAACATGGAGAAGTGACCCTTTAACTCACAAACTATTTTGTTTGTACCTTCAACTCTTCTCAAGATTTTTGCCTAAACATCTTTGATCTTGAACTTTTCGGGATCGATAAAATTTGACTCTTTGGCCTTAGCCCTATCATGAGGAGGAATAAAGAATTCATAGTCACATTCCCTATCTCTCCAATATCACTCTTGATTATGATGTATCCAACCTTGTCTCCCACCTTGCCTTAATAGTTGGGGTGGGACCCCCCGAGTAGTTTACCAGGTATCGAATTTCTTTATCCGATTTCTTTGCCTTATCATCATCTTCATAAGTCTTTGTTTCTATGACATTTACCTCTTCCGTGGGTGCACCTATAACATGTTTCGTTAAAATCCCAAGTTGGGTCATCATCTTAGCCATGTTCTACTCCTCATCATCTCATTTTCTTTGCCCATTAGTCACCACGGAGGTAGTAGAAGGGGTCCTAAGAGCATCATCATCACGGGTGTACCACCCCCAATTTTTTTTTGATACTTCCCCTATTAATCTAAAGGCCAAAAGATGATGCAATTTCACTATAGAGACACCCGCCACATTATCCACCACAGTTTTGTTCAATGGGTCAAGAGCTCTTTGGAAAATCTCAAGGAGCATTTTATCCAGGACTTTATAGTTTGGACATTGAGCTAGCTTTCCATTAAATCTCTCCCAAGATTCAAACAATGG
Organism: Capsicum annuum; assembly: GCF_002878395.1. Lineage (NCBI taxonomy): Eukaryota > Viridiplantae > Streptophyta > Magnoliopsida > Solanales > Solanaceae > Capsicum > Capsicum annuum. Next base: position 137,710,736 of record NC_061114.1, on the reverse strand, counting down.
TTCTCTATTCATTTACAGGAATTGCACAATCTCATCCCACTTTTGATGAATTTTTTATAGTGGGAAATATCTATCAAGGAACACCGTGGTAAGCTCCTATCAAGATGTAATTGAACCAGGTGTAAGTAAGCAGAGCCATAAAACTGTTTCATCCATTAGTGAAAACAGAAACAGTCAAAGCTAAATGGATTTTTGTGTAATATGTGCTATGTTAAATGGAGCACAAGCTTCCACAAAGTTCTTCAAATGGACATTTGGATCCTCATTTGCTTGACCTCCATATAATCCTTTCATTTGCAATATGTGAAGCATGACACTAGTCACATGAAACACAACAATCCAATTGGGGGATGCGAATTGCACTAGTTTGCCCCGCCTCATTTAATTGGCCCTCATCGTCTAGTAAGGCATCAAAGTGGCCCAAATTACTTGTAGTATCTCTAATCGCTCAATTCATACTTTGATCACCTACAAAATATTCAAAAACAACAAATAAAGTATATTACTCCACTCTGGGTATTCCCAAGTAAGAATAGGACCACAAAAGTAAAATCTATATTTCACTCCTCGACAATAGTGCAATTTTGATAACCCTCAGCTCACTCCTATGATTGAGGGGTAAGGCGATCATTGTCAAGTAACCCAATGCAAATTAGGGTCAAATCTCAAGGAGTAAATGCTATAGACTTCAAACCTAGGGGTACTCAAATTACTATAAGGTTACCCAAAATATCAATAAAAATGACATGTATAATTAAATGGGGGAATTGTTTGAAAACATTTCACAAAACCTTTAACAAATACGCGGTAAATGCTATCTTTGGTTTGAATTTAAGGGTTGGAGAGATCTTGGGATTATGTATCCTTAAAGGTAAAGTATATGGGGTAATGTTGGTTTATTATGGAATTTATTGTTAATTAATGGATAGGCTAGGTCGAAGATCATTGAGGTCAATCTTTCAATAAGACCCTAATGATTTCACCCATTGTATCTATCGAGCATCTAACAAGTGTGGAGATTATATAACCACCCACAACCTAAACCAAGCATCCCTGTTTCCAAGATGATGCTCTTGACATGATTTACACTACCTAAGAACTTACTTCTAAGATTTCAAAGGGTAGTAAACCATAGGCTTAGTTGCTTATCATTGCTTTGTCCCCCGATAACCCTCTTTTAAGGAAGTTTATGGGTTACCTAATGTTCAAATAAATCCCTTTTTCAAGAATGTCAAAGGGTTTCTAAAGCTTGGACCTTTCACTCATCAAACTCATTTGGAGATTTAGAGTTTTCACCCATCAACTTCCAACACATAATCTCAAGCAATGGTGAAATACTAAAATCCATGCAAACACAAGGATACCCACACACAATTACACTCTAGTTCAACATAAACCCAAGACTAAATTACTTAACTACTCATGAAGAAAGTAAAGAGAAATATACCATGTAGGTCAACCCAAGCTTCATCCTTCACAAAGAAACTAAGAAATTTATGCCTCCCAAGTTAATTACACTTTTTTCTAATTAGGGTTACAAGCTTGGAATTCAAAACTATGTTATGAGGTTAGCAATACCCAACGAAGAAAAGGCTTTTTCTTGTATATGATTTGGGATTCATAAATGACATTTTACAAATCTTCCCTTGGGCCTGTTCCAGCTAATCCGTGATTGAGTATAATTGTTTGCAACCTCAGTTATGTAATAGAGATTACTGGTTAGGTTCTGCGACAGGACTTTGCTGACCACCTGGAATGACTACAATTCCAGCTTGAGGACTACGATCGCGGTAACTGAGGCTGACTGATTTAGGTTTCTAGATGCACTCCTTTTCATTTTATTTTCTCCCTTTTTAACTTCATTCCATATATGCTCACTTTCTCTATTTTATACCTACAAAATATGGGTGGTAGTGCACTTAATTCTATATAATTCCTCAATTTCTAATACAAATTATGGTAGTATGAACGCATGATTAGGATGAATGAGTGGTAAGATTACCACTCATCATCCAACACTAGAACAAGGAGCAGTAACAGAAGTAGATGCAGAACGACCGGGTGCAGGAGAAGAAGATGAAGCCACTAGTGCCTTATTTTCTCCTATAGCAACCCTATTACCGGACAATCCCTGAGTTGATTGCCACCAGGACATTCTTGAAGAATTTGTCCCTCTATTTATTGTAATAAACCTACTAAATTATGACTAAGTGAAGGATTCATGATATGTCGTTATGTTCCAATGACTTCTATGTTGATAATATGCCTTGTAAATGTTGTTGGAATACTCAAAAACTATTCTTATATGTTTATGCTATGTTTACTTGCAAATCCTACCTTTGAACAAGATGTATGATAACCATGCATTCTATACTAACTTCCATGCTATTGGTATATGTTGCTAATATGATTATGCAATGAACAGGATATTACGATTGTGCAAGTACTTCCATATGATATGAAAGCCTTTCCATGCAATACATTGTTGATAACCAAGCTTAGTATGACATACCTACTTATGATATTATAAATTATGGACTCTACTCTTATGATCAAGTAAATCATGTGTGTCAGTTTCCTTCCATCGAGTCTTAGGGGTACTTGTACCCCAAAACTATAGCTGTGTGCCTAGATCCATCTCATGTTCGCGATATCCAAACTCAAGCCATGATTCCATAGACTTCAGTCAGTCATGTGACTCAGGAAAATGTCATGATCTTAGTTAGTTATTAGATATCAGTAACATTTCTCCAGTAAATGGAATTCAATAAGATTAAGTCATACACAATCAGTTATTCATGTCTAGTCCCTTCAGATGGTAGTAGAGGTTAGCACCGAGTGAACCAAAGGATGGGAACTCACCCGCCAATTCAGGGTGTGATTCTTAGTAGTCATCCTTGTGTTCTAGAACTATGTAGCCAGCGTAGGTTGAGACATCTTAACCCATTAGATTAGGGTTGATGAGGTGGCTTAACCCATCAGTTTAAGGTTCCCACCGTTCTCATTAAGTACCCGCCAGATAAGGGTCACTCATAAGCTGTCCTTACCCGTGGCACGGTATTGACACCCCTCCAGTCGGGGCAGAGATTGGACGCCATCTTAGCCATAACGGCATACATGGGGCATGTCGATTAAACACTACTTCCTATAATTTTAGTATCAGTCTCAATAAAAGAACTCAGGGCGTTTTTCAGATTTCAGTATATACAGAACTGTCAGATGTAGTCGCCCATGTTATTAGTTTCAGTATTAGTCATGATAGTTATCAGTAAACCATGTATTAGCTTATAGTTCATGCTATCACATATTCACAATTCTAGTTTTTATATATGTGTGTTTGCACTCCCACATTTATATTAGTCAGTCAGTGTTGTTCATGCATGAAACCCCTTATGTTTAGCCTACCTTCCTCGTATACTCAGTCCTCCAGTTGTACTGATGCATTTACACTATGGTTCTTTCTTTTCATGTTACACCATAGGTTCTAAGACACGAGCTCCAGCCCAGCATTAGCGGTAGCATTCCTGTCACAGAGACACAGTAAGTCCTCATTGATTCGAGGACAATATTATTTGATTCATTCATTTATTTCTTTAGTTTAATTTTATAGAGCTAGGTGGAGACATGTTCCTTCAACCCCTTATTCAAATGGTTTAGAGGCTTTTAGATTTACATTCAGATTGAGTTGTTTTGGGTATTTTCACCCACATGATTGTATTCAGTTAAACCTTATGGCCTTACAATTCTATGTATTCCGCATTATTATATCATGATTTGTAGTATACAAGTACAAATATCAATCATGGGTTAGCTTGTGGTCTCTCGGGGTCATGAGCACCATGTAGTATTTCGGTTCAGCGAATCGTGGTATTACATACTTGGTATCAAAGCCTAAGGTTCAATAGAGTCCTTGGAAGTCTGAAAGCCACATCTAGTAGAGTCTTGTACATGGGTGTGTTGCGCACCATATTTATGTGCGGGAGGCTATAAGATGTTTTAGGAATTGTCCCCTTTCTTCATTATTCAAGTCATACTAGTGAGAATAATCACAAGTTAAACTCTCAGTCTAATCCATTCTTCTCATATTCCAGACCATGGCCCCAAAGAAAAAAAACCAGCCGGCTCCTCAGCCCGAAGATCCTTTGTGCGAACATGTTTCCCATGCGGAGTTTAGAGCCGTATTTACCACACTTGCTCAGTCCATGGATGCATAAAATCAATCTCTACCAGTCATTCCAGCCAATCCAGTGGCCACTCCCAAAGCAGCTAGGGTTCGGGACTTCACTCGGATGAACCCCCCATCTTTCTATGGGTCTAAGTTTGTTGAGGACCCTTAGGAGTTCATTCTGCAAGTCCAGAAGGTCATTGAAATCATGGGTGTTACTTCTATTAAGAGTGATGAGTTATCCACCTACCAGTTATAGGATGTTGCTTATGATTGGTACAAATAATGGAGGTCTGAGAGGTTAGATGATTCAGGCCATATCGAGTGGGAGGAATTTATCACAGCCTTCTTAGACAGATTCTTTCCCCAAGAGCTGAGGAAAGCCAAAGTTGTTGAGTTCATCAACCTCAAGTAGGGGAATATGATGGTTAGGGAGTATTCTCTCAGATTTACTCAGCTAGCCAGGTATGTTCCTCATATGGTTACAGACAATAGAGCTAAAATGAGCAAGTTTGTGTCAGGGGTCAAAGATAGCATGGTAAATGAGTGTAGGTCTGCAATGCTGATAGGTGATATGACCTTAGCAAGTCTCATGACCCATGCCCAACAAGTAGAAGAACAGAAGTTTAAGACTAGGGAGAGCAGAACAAGGAAGAAAGGTCAGGTAATTTCAACTTTGCTCACCCTAAGTTAGATGGAGGAAACCGTTCACAGTTTCATTCCAAGTCAGCCATTCCAGCTCCTTCCTCTACCAGCGCTCCAGTACCAAAGTTCAAAGATTGCAATAGTGACAAAGCACCAAACTTTAAATCTCAAGGCAGCGTTAGGAGTGCCCGAATGAATCCCCTTTGTCAGACTTACGGTAAGAACCACAAGGGCATATGAATTGCTGGTAGTCATTTCTGTTTTGGTTGTGGAAAGCCAGGGCATAGGATTAGGGAGTGTCTGCAGTCAAGTCTTCAGGGTCAGTAAAATCATTCTACAGCTTAATCCAGTTGCCCAAACCAGCAGGGTGCCATTTCCAGTGTTACCAGTGGGAAACGCCCAAACAAAATCTATGCTCTTCAGTCTCGGCATGATCAGGAAAATTCTCCTGATGTCATTACTGGTACGTTATAGATTTTCCATGTTCATGTTTATGCCATTCTAGACCCAGGTGCATCTTTGACTTTTGTTATTCCATACATAGTAGGCAATTTTGAAATTAGTCCCGAAGTCCTAGCAGATCCCTTCTTAGTCTCTACAACAGTGGGTAAAACCATCATATACCAGTGGGTATATAGGAACTGCCCGGTTATTATATCTCAGAAATCCATGTCAGCCGATTTTGTGGAGTTAGAGATGACTGATTTTGATGTCATTCTCGGCATGGATTGGCTTCATTCGTGCTATGCCATAGTCAACTGCAGAAGTAGGATAGTTCAATATCAGTTCCCAAATGAGCCCGTCCTAGAGTAGAAGGGTAGCATTTCAGCGTTTAGGGGTCAACTTATTTCCTACCTTTAGGCAAGGAAAATGATTTCTAAGGGGTGTGTGCATTATCTCGAGCATGTTAAAGATTCCAATTCTCAATATCCCAGCCTTAAAGCAGTCCCTGTTGTTAATGAATACTCAGATATCTTTCCCAAAGATCTTCCAGGCATTCCTCCCAAAAGGGAAATAGACTTCGGGATAGACCTTCTTTCGAATACTTAACCTATTTTTATTCCACCATACAGAATGGCAGCAGCATAACTCAAGGATCTAAAATATCAGTTGAAGGATCTCTTAGATAAGGGCTTCATCAAACCCAGCATTTCACCATGGAGTGCGACAGTATTATTTGTGTGCAAGAAAGATGGTTCTCTCAGGATGTGTATTGATTACCATTATTTCAACAAGGTTACGATCAAGAACAGATATCCTCTTCCCAAGATTAATGATTTATTCGACCAACTTCAGGGTGGCAGTTACTTATCCAAGATAGACCTCAGATCAGGCTATCATCAGCTCAGAGTTAGAGAATGTGACATTTCGAAGACAACTTTCCATACTCGGTATGGTTACTTCAAATTTTTAGTCATGTCATTGGTCTTACCAATGCCCCTGTAGCTTTTATGGATTTGATGAACCGTGTGTTCAAGAAGTACTTGGAAATGTTTGTCATAGTCTTCATAGATGATATTCTGGTCTATTCTCGCATAGAGCGTGATCATGCAAACAATCTCAGGATTGTTCTTCAGACTCTTAGGGATCACCAATTATTCGCTAAGTTCAGCAAGTGCGAATTTTGACTAAGATCAGTAGCATTCTTTGGCCATATTATTTTCGGTGATGGCATTAAAGTAGATCCTCAGAAAACTGAGGCAGTAAAAAACTAGCCTAGACCCATATCTCCATCACATGTTAGGAGTTTCTTGGGTTTGGCTGGCTATTACAGATGGTTTGTTGAGAGATTTTCTTCTATTGCATCTCCCATGTCCAGATTGACTCAAAAGAAGATTAAGTTTCAGTGGTCAGATTCATGCGAGAAGAGCTTTTAAGAGTTGAAGGCTCGACTCACCTCTGCTCTAGTTATAGCTATTCCAAATGGTTCAGACGGTTTTATAGTCTATTGTGGTGCATCCAGAGTGGATTTAGGTTGTGTCCTCATGCAGCATGGTAAGGTCATAGCCTACGCCTCCAGACAGTTAAAGCCATAGGAGAAAAATTATCCTACTTATGATCTTCAGTTAGCAGCTGTAGTTTTTTCCTTGATGATTTGGAGACATTATCTCTACGGATTTCATGTAGATGTCGTCATAGACAATAAAAGCCTCCAGTATGTCTTTTTCTAGAAAGATCTCAATCTTTACCAGAGAAGATGGTTAGAGCTCTTGAAGGATTATGACATGAGTGTTCTTTATCATCTGGGCAAGGCAAATGTTATGGCTGACGCTATCAGTCGAATCTCCATGGGTAGTATTTCTCACGTTGAGGATAGTAAGAAAAAAATAGCTCAGGAGATCCATCAGCTTGCCAGACTAGGCGTCCGCTTAGTCGATTCTTCAGAGGGTGGTGTATGTATTCATAGTAGTTCAGAGTCATCTCTAGTTTTTGAGGTGAAAGAGAAACAAGACAGGGATCCTAGCCTTGTCAAGCACAAAGAGTCAGTTCAGAATCAGAAAGATGAGGTTTTCTCCCAAAAAGGAGATGGTGTTCTTCATTGTCAGGGTTTTCTATATGTTCCAGGTGTAGATGAATTGAGTCAGAGAATTCTTGCAGAAGCGCACGGTGCGCGATACTCTATTCATCCAGGGGCCACTAAGATGTACCGCAACATGCGTGAGATCTATTGGTGGAGTGGGATGAAGAGAGATATTGCAGAGTTTATGGCTAAGTGCTCTACATGTTAGGAGGTTAAGATAGAGCATCATAAATCTGGTGGTTCCATGCAAGAGTTTATTATTCCTAGTTAGAAGTGGGAAGAAGTTAACATGGACTTCGTTATGGGTTTTCCTAGAACTCGTCATCAGCATGATTTAGTCTAGGTCATTATAGATAGAATGACAAAGTTAGCTCATTTCCTTCCTATTTGTACTTCTTATTTTGTTGAGGATTATGCCAAACTCTATATCAGGGAGTTAGTCAGGTTACATGGTGTTCCACTATATATCATCTCAGGCAGAGGTACCCAGTTCACTTCTCACTTTTGGAAAGCATTCCAAAAGGGTCTCGGTACCCAAGTCCATCTCAGCATAGCATTTCATCCTCAGATAGATGGTCAAGCAAAGAGGACCATGCAGACTCTTGAATATATGCTAAGGGCGTGTGCAATTGACTTTAAGGAAAGTTGGGACGACCACTTTCCTTTGATTGAGTTTGCATACAACAATAGCTATCATTATAGTATTCAGATGGCTTCATTCGAAGCTCTCTATGGTAGGAGATGCAGATCTCTGATTGGTTGGTTCGAAGTTAGTGAAGCCTCAATCATGGGTCTTGACTTAGTATTCGATGCCTTAGAGAAAGTATCATAGAGAGACTCCAAGTTTCCCCGAGCTGATAGAAGTCCTATGCAGATGTTCGTAGAAAGGATCTTGAGTTTGAGGTCAATGACTATGTCTATCTTAATATCTCTCCCATGAAGGGAGTGAAGAGGTTCAGCAAGAAAGGGAAACTCAGTCCCTAGTATGTCGGTCCCTTCAAAATTCTTTGTCGCTTCGGTAAGGTAGCTTATGAGCTTGAATTGCCTTCAGATCTAGCCTCAGTCCATCCTGTCTTCCATGTATCTTTGCTAAAGAAGTGCATAGTTTACCCATCACTTGTTATCCTTATTCAAAGCATCGGCGTTCAGAACAACCTTTCTTATAAAGAGATTCCAGTCGAAATCTTAGTTTATTAGACTCGTACATTGAGGAACAAAGAAGTCCCTCTAGTCAAGGTTCTTTGGAGAAATCAGTCTCATAAGGGAGCTACTTGGGAAGAAGAAGCAGATATGTGTACCAAGTATCCTCATCTCTTCCCCGCCAATTCATATCAAGCTCAAGATTACAGTTCTCCTGAATCTTACTCAGTTCACATTCATGTTTCCAGTATAAACTTTGTACCTATTAACCATTTCATACTCAGTCATGCATTCATGTGTGAGTTACCTGTGCATCAGATATGCACGAGTTCAGTATATTTAGCACGTCAGTAATGACATCAAGTTTCAGTTCTTCATGTTCTATTCAGGTTCTATTGTCTTGTATCCCTTCTCAGTAAATTCTCATTTGAGGACGAATGTTCCCAAAGGGGAGATATTTTAATACCCCGTATGTTTCTAAGCTAGGAAGTGAATAAGTATTTCTATGTATGAAATCTCCTATCTTGTGATTCATACTTGAGTACATGACTTACAATGAAAATCCTAGTGATAGAATAGCTTATGATGCATTAAGCATGTTCATATGAGTCACTTAAGGTAATACAAGCTAAGAGTTTTTTAATCCATCAAGTTTTAGTCTTTGATTTTTCAAGGGTCATCTTTGAATGAGTATAACTCGATGTTAATGTTGTATTTTGGATGATTTAGACCCACCAAATTGTAGAGAATCGAATTAGCTTTACAATGTTACCAATTTCGCCTTAATCAAATACCTAAGCGAAAAGTTATGCCCCTTTTTGCGAGAGACTGTAAGCATAGGCGATTGGTTAGGCGCCGCCCAGCCCAACCCAACCATAGGCTATCACTTGGGCACCTCCTAAGTCAATTTCAAGTGTCAAAAACACTCCGTTTTGAGTTATTTTAAAGGCAATTAAGTCTTTAAACTCTATTTACACATCCCTAAACTTAACCCTACGAAATATATACCTTCTAATCATATTACAACCCTATTTCCATCTCATAGCTCATTATCTAAGAGCACTAAAAGAGAAAAAAACTAGGGCAGGATAATTAAGCTCTAAGATCCGATTTCAAGAAAATTCCTCCGTCAACCATCAAGAATCTTCCTTCTAAGGTATGCGTAGTGTTAATCCACAGATTTCTTTCATCCGTGGAGTTCAAGAATCAATCTTTAAAATTCAAAAGCTTGGTTGATTTTGGTGATATGATCATAGCCATGTTGATGCTTGTTTGTTTTGCTATATACTAGTAAGCGTGAGTTGATTTATGGATCCCTTTCATCCATAAAGCTCAAAAACCCTCTTTTTCATTATAAAGTATGATTTCTATGTTGTTGGGTGTTGATGATCATGTTGTTGATATTGGGTGATTCCCAAGATGGAATCTTTATATGTTTTTATGAATTCATGATATTAGATGAGTTGGAAACATGGAAATTTGGTTGTTCGTGATCTATAATTTGATGATATAAAGGATTCATGATATGCCCTTACGTTCCAATGACTTCTATGTTGATAATATGCCTAGTAAATGTTGTTGGAATACTGAAGAACTATTCTTATGATATTATGCTATGTTTACTTGCAAATCCTACTTATGAATAAGACGTATGACAATAATGCAATCCACATGAACTTCTATGCTATTGGTATGTGTTGTCAATATGATTATGCAATGAACATGATATTAAGATTGTGCAAGTACTTCCATGTGACATGAAATCCTTTCCATGCAATACATTGTTGCTAACCATGCTTAGTATGAGATCCCTACTTATGATATTATAAATTATGGACACTACTCTTATGATCAAGTCAGTCATGTGTGTTAGTTTCCTTCCATCGAGTCCTGGGGGTACTTGTACCCAAAAACTATAGGTGTGTGCTTAGATCCATGTCATATTTCATGATATCGAAACTCAATATATGATTCCATAGACTTTAGCCACTCATGTTACTCAAGAAAACCTCATGATCTTAGTCAGTTGTCAGATATCAGTAACATGCCGCTAGTCAACAAAATTCAGTAAGATTAGGTCATGTACAGTCAGTTATTCATGTCTAGTCCCTAAAGATGGGAGTAGAGGTTATCATCGAGTGAACCCAAGGATGGGAACTCACCCACCAGTTCAGGGTGTGATTCTTAGTAGTCATCCTTGTGTTCCAGAACTATGTAGCCAGCGTAGGTTGAGACATCTTAATCCATCAGATTAGGGTTGATGAGGTGGCTTAACCCATCAGTTTAGGCTTAATCATCGGCTACAGTTCCCAAGATGGATCATCATTTTACCACAACTTTCACTCAAAGACCTTAGTTGTCTAGGCTACTTACGAATAAAGGCAACCCTTCTTAGGTAATAAACCCGTGAGAGCACATTGGTAAATCCTTCCTTAGCTTTCGACCAATAATCTAGTTGGGTATTATTTGATAGAGGTTGATGCCAATATGGGGTGATTCTAATTTGGATAGTCATAGGGTTGTGCTTGTGGCTAATCTGATTGCAGGGCTGAAAATCAATTTTCGCCAAATTATTACTGATGAAATATTTGTGAGGGTACACATAGTGGCAAGCGCACTCTTATTCCCATGTTTGATCATGTAATTATATAGGCATTGTAATGTTTCTTTGATTCGTGGAGTTGACAATGATGTTTGGAATACTCATAGGCTAGATATTATGAAATCAACAGATAACTGAAAGTTTGAGATACGAGTCAACAAACCTCTGTCTTATAAGACACAGTCAGCACCAATTGTAATTCCTAATGTGTTGATCTTATGAGTGAGATAACAAGTGAATGGTTGTGTGAAATCTAGTTTAGCAGTAGATTTCCTTTCATGTATTCAATTTGGTGCTGAGTTGCTTGAGGACAAATAATTATATTAAGTTGAGGGTGTTGATGTTTCAGCTTTTGACTGAATATTTTACATCTTTTTCAAGAGATAATTGTATGTTTTCAAGCTACTGCTGTTGTAATTAATTGTGGATTTTATTATTTTCAGGTCAAGGAGTTAGCTGACTATGAAATGTAGAAAAGTTGTAGAAAAAGTCCAGTAACGATTGAACTAGCGGATCGTCAGCCATGCGATAGACCTTCAGGGTAATCATTAAAGTTAAATAGAAAGGAACAAGTGAGTGACTCATGCGACGGTCCAAGTTACGGACCATCAAATATATACCTATCAAGGCTGGGGGATATTATTTTGATATTGATACTTTACAATGCTGGATGATGATTATGAAGATGCATTGATACTTGACAAGAATGAAGGATGATTATATTAATGTGCCTATGTATACATCTACTAGTCTGAGTCCAGCTAGCCCTATGTACTATAATTATATGATTATATATACTTATGTGTAATTTCGAGATGATGTTGATATTAGAGACGCCTGTTGAAGGAAGGAAGTGATAATTATTTATAATGTGGTATAGTTGATAATTATATTTAAATAAGGATTAGTGGTGGACATTTGTTTGACTGGTTAATAATGACTAGCTGATAAACAACATTTAGTTGGTAATGATGATTAGTTATAAGTGATTATTGATAATAAATGATGGAAGGGATAATTTATTATTATGTAACAAAATATAATTAATGGCTATGTGGTAACTATTTTTTGAATAATGATAAGAGGTAAGGTTATGAATAGTATTAAAATGGTTTAGTAATAAAAGATGGTTAGCTAGTAAATAGTGACTAGTGTATATTGATGCTAAGGTTGTTAAATGATGATAATAGTATGTAATGTGAGACATTGTCTAATGTTGGTGAATTATGAAATAGTGGTAAATGACTGGTTGATGACAATTTTTGAATGATGGTTAAATGATGATAAAAGTTAGCTATAATGTTTGATGATTGCCTTATTCTTCTTTTGAGTGTACTTTCTAGTCGTATGGGAGGTTGTCTTGAGTTCTTTGCTTTCTGTACCAATTGGCATTTGGGATATAATTTTGTAATTGTATTTGCTTGTCCTGATGTTTTATGAGATGTTATACTTACAAGTTATTTACTTATCTTGTACGGTGATATTGACATGCATTGATTCCATATATTATAATATTATTCTAATTTAATCACTTATTTTATGTAGTAGTAATGAAGGTGATTTAGGTTTATTTTTTTACCTTGAACTTAGTTATTTTATCTTGCATTTTATCATACTTATGTCATGATTTAGCTCAGTTTTCTTTTTTGTGTAGATTCGACTACTACATGTCGTCATTAATCATTGTTTGTGCGGTGGAGATTCGGTGAGCTCTTAGAGTTTGAGTCTCGTATTTCCCTATTCTTTATTTTAGTCTTTCATTTTGAGATAGATCTATTGACTATTCTAGAGTTTTTGTTGTATTGATACTATTAGATGCTCTTGTGCTAGGTCTGCCAGGTTATTCGATTGATATATTATATTGATTATCCTTATCTATCTAGAAGCCTTGCTTATTTGAATATTAGATTCTTGTCTTTTTCCTATGATGGGAACTTCCTATAGAATTACCCCTCTACATTATCTCTAAGTTATGGTTTTTGATTACCTACTGGCGAGATTTAGTAGGTTTTATTTTGACTGGTAAAATGGGCTATGAAAAATTGGTATCAAGGTTAGGCTTCACCAGCATTATTGGTACAAGATCCAGTATCAATTATAGTCTTATGGATCAAAGTGTTGATGTCCATTTCCTATCATCAGGAGGTTATGGGACATTCTTAAGAGTTATTCATTTCTTTCACTTATATGTGCTAAGAGTTTGAGATGGTTTGTAGAGGTATCCCCTTAACATTAATCTTTTTCAAATGACAAGGACATATGATACCTCTATAGGTGATGAGGGTCTCAAGCCGATCCTAGGGATCCTTCTCTTATTCTTGGTTAACCTAAAGGTTATGGACAACCATGTGATGCTTCACCAGCTATGGGGAAGGATAGGCTACCCTTGCTAGACCCTATTCCTATTCCTAAGTCAAAGATCATTTTGACCTAACCAACGGTGGGTCAGGGACCAACGCAGGCCCCATCAGGGTTTATTTCCTCTTCAGTTCTCGCAGATGCATTAGTTTAGATTTTTGGTTTAGTTGATGGTGCACCGTCTGATGGTGCACAGTCTACAGATCAGAGTGGTATTGAGGCAGGGTGTAGCCTATAGCTGTGGTTCACAAAGTTAAGGTTCCTCTTGTAATAGCGACTGCTCAGTCGGTAGTTTCTCAACGAGTAGTTGCCCATCCTTCTATATCTTCTAAGGAGCATAAAATGTTTGATAGATTCTTGATATTAGCTATGTCTAGATTTTCAGGTGCTGCATGCGAGGATGGATATGAGTTTTTTAATTGCTTATGAGGATAGGCTCTATAATTTTGGCCTTGTTAAGACTTGAGGTATGTATTAAACCATATTTTAGCTGGATTTAGAACCTCGATATTGGTGGAGAGATTTTATGGATTTTAGACTTGTTGGATCTTCTCTCCTGACTTAGACTCAGTTCTCTGAGATATTCTTAGAGAAGTACATGTCTCACAGCTGTAGAGATTATTTGAGGGATCAGTTTTTTAGATTGGAGAAGAGCTCTATGATAGTTGCAAAGTATGAGGTTCATTTTCATAAGTTGTCTAGGAATGCAACTTTTATTTTGGATACTGAGTAAGAGAGAGTTTGATGCTTTATTTGAGCGTTGAGAGTTCCCATATGTAGATCTATTCAGAGTTTAGTTTTTGTGGATAGGTCTTTTGCTGAGGTTTGAGATCATGATAGGTGATAACAGACAACTTACACATCAATTTAGTGCAACACGGTCATCGTCAATATATTTACCCAACTTTGGAGTCAGGGTCAAATCCATAGGGAACAATGTTAGTGGTGATTAAAATAATTTAAAACTAAAACTATAAGTTGAATTCAAACAAATAATACGAAAAGATAAAATGGGGTTTTTTGAGATTAGAAAATAATTATAGATGACTTTAGTTTTAGTAGTTGTAATCAAGAGTTTATGGAAAACCAGAGTAATGTTCACTATGGGTGTTGGGATTTGACAGACGCTAGTAACGATTCAAGATTCTTGTGGTATGTAGGAACAATAGATTAACCTTGTCAAATTTATCCTTAAATATCTCTCGACCTACTTAAGCATTTAATTACCTAATTCTCTCAAATTTGGGAGTTTACATTTCATATCAGAATGTTATCTCTAGTTAATTAATCACGCTACAACATTAATTATTAAACAGAAGGTTGGTAGCTTCCAAGTCCCTGTTGATAATTTGCTTCTTACTTGGTTTGATTTCTTAGTTCAAGTAAATCACTAATAAGCAGGACCTATTGTTTGCAACTAATAGATAAAGTGTAAAATAGAGGGATTACCAAGAAGTTACTACCACCGTTAGAATCCTGAACACTTAGTTGCGTTATAAACCCAAACCCATAAATCCCATAACTCGGGTTAAGGGGTTTAGCTACTTATACTATAAAGAGCAATATGGATTGTTGAATTCATAATGCTATGGAATAATACTTACAGCAAAAGTGAATAGAAATGGTTGTATCTTGGATTAAATTATAGTAGAAATATCCCGAAAAATAATATGATAGTCTCTCCAAAGCTAACTGTAAACTTGTATCAAAAATTAGATAGCAAACACGTAAAGTTCAAGGTCAAAATATTGACTACCAGCCCTCAAGAAAACCCTAAACAATACTTTAAATAGTTCACCCTAATTATGGAAACAAAATCACAAAGTTCAGTAATTTTTCAGACAGGTGACGATATTTTGTGATGCCTTATTAGGAGTCTGATGACTTATTACAGATGTCGTCATCTCCTCTTTAGTTTTTACATTTGCTACCTCAAACTCTCTCTCCTGCGCTAGTCAATCATATGCCATCCTTAGAGTGCAGCAGATTTCAGGTGGCGCACCCTCCACACAAGCACCGCCCGACGTAGGTTGATGATGAAGCGTGTCGGCTTATCAGATCATTGACGACTTATCACAGATATCGTCGATGATTTACTTCAACCCTCATATTCTACCTTAGGCTAACAACGATCTTGATGGCTTATCACAGCTCTGAAGGCTTATCACATGTCATCGTCACTTCTTCTAATTGAATCCCATTCTCTATTTAAGGATGATGATAAAATTGATAACTTATCAGAGTGCTAACAACTTATTAGGATTGTCGTTAGCCACACTTCTCTTCTATTTGTATCAAATTTCAACTTTTTTACTTCCATTATTGTTGGTTCTCTTTTATCTTGACTTTCACTGCAAAATCAAAGATAAAACAATCAAAAAGAACAAAAGTTACTTAAGACTTTGCAATTATTCTTAATTAAAAGCCTCAAATATGTTAGAATCTGCTCACACATCACTAGAGTGATAGAAGAGATGCACTATAAGGGTCGTGATAAGAGGCGTAGGTTTTAGAAAGGTTCAGTAGAAGATATCATAGTTCCCAACCTAAAGATAGCATTTTTCAAAGTAGCTATCCTCTACGTCCATCTTTTAAATCTCAAATTTAGCCTAGTTGATAAGTTCTAGCAGAGATTCAAGTTACTGATGGAGTTTAGTCTAGTGCTAGTGATTTCCCTGGTAAGGGCAGTGATCAATCCTTGAGTGGATCATCTTCTAGTTATACTAGTCGTGATGGTTACTCTGGGTCAGTTGGATCTGTTGGTTCTAGTTTAGATTATGTTTCATGTTTTACTTGAGGATTTTCTAGTCACTATTCACGTGATTTCCCTGGTCGTAGGGTAGTTGTTGCTTCATCTTAGATTGCTCTTTCTATTACAATAGTTCATCCCCTAATTAGATGTGTTTCTCATAGTCATAGGGTAGCTTCTAAGGTACTCAAGGAGGTTCTCAGGCAGGAAGAACAAGAGTTCAATTAGGTTCTCATCCAGGTGGTGAACGTGGTTAGTTGTATGGAGTACATGCTTAAGCCCGAGACTGAGACTTTAAAAGTTATTGTCAAAAGTATGATTTTGGGGTTCCACTAGTCGACCCTTTTTTTATTTTATCTAGGATCCTCTTACTCTTATATTTTTGCTTATTATGAACCATAGTTTGAGTTGTGTTATAATTCATTATCTGTACCATTTCACATGCCTACTCCCATTGGTGATTCTCTAGTAGTGGATCAAGTCCTTAAATAATGTGTTTTGACTGTTAGTGATATTGATACTTATATTGATCTTATTATTCTTGATATGGTTGACATGATGTAATTCTGGGCATAGACTGGTTATCCTTTTATCATGCAGTTTAGGATTGTTTTACCAAGATCATTACCATAGCCAAGCCTAGCATAAGACCAGTCATATAGTAGGGAGCAATTAGCCGTGAGAAAAAAAAGGGATTATTTCTTATATTCATTCTATGACTCATATTTTGAGGGGTTTTGAGTTTTGTCTCTCATATATTTGTGGTATAAGTGTGGAGAGTTCATTGCTTGACTCTATTCTTATATTTGTGATTTTCTTGATGAGCTCCCTATCGACCTATCTGGTATTTCCCTTATCCATCAGACTGAGTTTGTTATTAATTTTGAGTCTGTCACCCGACCTATTTCTATGTCACCTTGCCGTATGGCTCCTATCGAGTTTAAGAAACATAATTCTCAGCTTCAATATCTTCTTGGTAAGGGTTTTATTATACAGAGTGTGTCCCCTTGGGTAGCTCCTATATTTCTTGTAAAGAAAAAAGATGGCTCCATAGATATGTGTATTGATTATAGATAGCTTTATAAGATAATAGTGAAGAAACGTTATCCTATGCCTTGCATTAATGGTTTGTTTGACCAGCTTCCGGATGCAATGATGTTTCCTAATATTGATTAGATCTTGTTACCGTCTGTTGAGGATTCTAGTTGAGGATATCCCAAAGACAACTTTTAGAACCTGTTATGATAATTATAAGTTCTTAGTGATATCATTTGGGTTGACTAATTCATTAACTGTGTTCATAGATTTGATGAATTGAGTATTTAGGCTTTATTTATATTATTTCATTATTATTTTCATAAATGAAATCCTTATGTATTCGAGAAGTACAGAAGAGCATGCATAATATTTAAAGATTACGCTCTAGATTTTGAGAGATCATGTGCTTTTGGCAAAGTTATACAAGTGTGAGTTTTGGATAGAGTCAGTGACATTTCCTTTATATGTGATGTGTAAGGATGGTATTATGGTATACTCGACTAAGATTGAGTCAATTCGTGATTGGTATAGACCTATATCTCCTCCTAAGGTTCATAGCTTCATTCATTTTGCCAGTTATTATAGATGTTTAATCCAGGGTTTTGCTACTATTTTAGCCCCTACTCCCAGATTAACTCGAAATAAGGTTCTTTTTTTAAGGTCTGAGGAAAGTGAGTTGAGGTTTGGAAAGCTCAAATATTTGCTTACTTTATCCTCTGTTTTAGCTTTCCCTATTGAGGGTGAGGGATGCATCGTGTTCTGTGATACTGCTGGTGTTAGTATTGATTGCATATTAATACAACATGGTCATGTTATTGCTTACGCTTCAAGACATCTTAGGATGCATGAGCACAACTACCCTACTCATGATTTGGAATTGGCGGTGGTAGTTTTTGCACCTAAGATTTAGAGGCACTATCTTTATGTTGTGTATTAAGAGATTTTCACCAACCATCGTAGTCCTAAACATCTTATGACCTACAACGATATTAATGCTAGACAACGTAGATCGATGGATTTTCTTAAGAATTGTGTTATTTCTATCTCGTATTATCCGAGCAAGGTAAATATGGTAGCAGATACCTTGAGTCTAAAGGAAGTGAGTATTGGTATCTTGGCTTATATTTATTTTCTTAGTTCAGTCCTTAGGCAACTTGATTGTTTGCCCTGACATTTTGCACCATATAAAGGTTTTGGCTAGCGTGGAGGTCAGGTACTCATTATTTGAGCAGATTTGAAATCTTTAGTTTAAGGATAGCAAGCTTCACTTCCTTCATGATCAAGTGTCGGTTGGTGAGTTTGATAGGGTGACCATGGATTATGAGGGTATTTTGAGATTTGATGGTCGCATTTTTTTCGTAGATTGATAACTTACTAGATTTAGATGATTTTGCATGAGGCTCATAGCTCAAGAAATTAAATTCAACCCAGCAAAGCCAAGAGGTATAAATATTTGAGACAACATTATTATTGGTGTGGTATTAAGAGAAATATGGCAAACATTGTAGCTCATTGCCTATATTGTCGGTAGGTAAAGTCCAAGCATCAACGACCTAGTGGATTGACTCAAAGATAACCCATTCTTTATTAGAAATAGGGTGGATTACCATGGATTTTGTTTGTAGTTATTCTCATACTTCCTTTGGTTACATTGGAATTTGAGTTATTATAGATTGTTTGACCAAGTTAACATAGTTCTTTCCTATTTAGATATTCTTTAGTTCTATGAGATTAGCCTATATCTATGTTCAAGATATAGTTCATTTTCATAGTGTGCCTATTTATATTATTTTTTACTGTGGTTCTGTGTTCACTTTGACATTTTTAAGAGCCTTTTAGGAGGAGTTAGGAACTTGGGTTGATTTTAGTATAGCCTTTCATTAGCAGATCGATGGCTAATTATAGCGAACTATTTAGGTACATGAGGATATGCTTTGACCCTATGTTATGGATTTTGGAGGCCAGTGGGAGCAATACTTCCCCTTAGTAGAGTTTTCTTATAACAACAGCTACTATTAAAGTTTTGAGATGGTGCCTTTTTAGGCTTTGTATGGTAGGAGATGTCGTTCTAAGATTGGATGGTTTAAGACTTCCGAGATTAGGCCCTCAGGTAGTGATTTGCTTCAGAAGTCATTGGATAGCGTTATGATGATTTAGGATAGTTTTAGAATGGTTTAGAGTAGGGAAAATGATTATCCATACCATAGGCTTCAGGCCTTGATATTTAGAGTTGGTGACCGTGTATTCCTCCGTGTATGATCCATAAAAGGAGTGATGAGGTTGGAAAGGAAGGGCAAGCTCAGTCCTAAATATATTGGAGCTTTTGAGATTCTTTATGCAGTTGGTCAGGTTGCTTTTGAGTTAGATTTACCTCCCAATTTTGTCATTATTCATTCATTTTCCATGTATCTATACTGTGATTATACATTCCTGATCTATCTCATTTTCTTAGATACGATTAAGTCTAGTTGGACGAGCGTTTAACATTTGTAGAGGAGGTGGTGCTCATTTTTGCTAAAAATATTAGGTGGTTGAGCATTAAGGAGAATTGTGTACTTATGGTTCAGTTGAGGCACCACCCATCTGATGAGGATACTTGGGAGATACAGAGTGAGATGTTGACCCAATATAATCACCTGATTGAGACTTTAGGTATATGCTAATCTTTAAATTTCAGGGATAAAAGTTCCTTTATTAGTGGATATTGTAATGACCATTCAGGTTATTTTCAATATTTTTGCTTATTTTTGATGTCAAAGATTTTGTATATCTTCCTCAAGTCATTCATGACATACTGGGACTGACAGCTTAATTGTTGGGCAGTTCGTTTGATTTTTAGAGTCAATTCCCTATTGTGAAGTCTTTACAAGTTCCAAATGGCCACTGGGTGAAAACTTTAGTAAAATGATCACGTATGCAAATTTTAGCTATGCCATAAACTCCACAATATGGATTTTAGGCTATGTAGTCCTTTGATTTTGGGTCCTAAGGCATTCGAGATCATTTTGACCTATTGGTCCGAATGTTGACAGTTGGAAATTTGGGTGTGGGACCTATATTTGGTCGAAACAATCTCCGATGAAAAATTTGATTATGCTATTTAGTTAGAATTGTCAAATCTAGTGTAGGTACATATTTTTTTCCGTACAGGGGAATCCAAATGAATCCCAAGGGCATTGGGAAACTTGGAAATTTTGCAAGTTTCAGCTTCTATCTGGTGTGCCGGCGATAACAATCTAAGGACTGTGATTGTGGTACCCTCTTCAAGAAAAGTAATATGACCAAGGTTGGTGGTGGTGATTATAACTGATTGTGTAGTCACCAAGATGATGTAATCATATTCTACGGGTCTGCGATAGCGAGACCTGAGCACCTAGACTAGGTATATAAAGCCCCCCTTTTCATGATCTTAGCTCATTTTCCATCTTACCTCATGAGAGGTAAACCCTAAAGAGTGAAAGAGCTTAAAATTAAATCTTACGGATAAAAAGTGTAAGAGATTAAAATTTAACCTTAAGGGGGCTTGGGAAGCTAGATAAACATCTTTTTCTAATTATCATCTAATTTGAAGTAAGAATTTAACCTTTTCTCTGTCAAATTTCTTTATTTGATTCTAAGAACCCCAAAAACTTTAGGGCTTGATTTTAGCTGCAAATTATCTTGGATTTCACCCATTTATGAGGAATGATTCCTTGAGCTTGAATTATGTTGGGTTGGTTCCATAAATGTGATTTCCGCTAGTGGGAACCAAATGGGTTTTTTTTTATGTAATTCGTTAACTTGAAGCACAATGGTATAATATGGGTATTGATTTTCTCATATTGATGAGTAGAATGTGTTCTTGATATCTTACATTTTGAGAAGGCATTTTCTAAAAGAAAAGTAATAGTTTAGCGGTTTATAGAGATTTCGTCAGCGTTGAGGTAGGCTATGTTTATCCCTTGTTAGATTTAGATATGTCATACTATTCGTATGATATTGAGTTGAATTTGGGAAGATTTTTTGGTATTGGATTGATGAAATAAAAGATTTGGGTTTAGTTTGATTGTTTAAGCTAAATTGAACTTGTAGAGTGAAATACTTAGCTTGTTGCCTTGAACCTTAGTGGATTGGAAATCATTACTAATTTTTAGCATGAGAATGCCTTAGTTTGCTCTAAATAAAGTAGAATTCACTAATTAATCATGCTTAGGGTAAGTCTATCCCTAGTTCCTTACACTAGTGAAGGCTGCGTAGGTTCCATTGGACTTAGTTTAAGTGCTTAACGAGAATATCTACCATGGGTTTAATGGTGGCTTTTTATACATCTCAGTGTGGATTTAAATATCATATCCTATTCTGGGGTGGTGCTTGAATTAGAATGTTTTTCGGAGATTTGGAAGGGAGATCTTTGACCCACCATAAGCAAATATTGTCGAATAATCATCTTGAGACTCTTATACAATTATTAATGCTTAGAGGATGCCCTTTTTAATCAATGCTGAGGAACCTTGGTACTTGGTGGTCATGATGAATGATGATAGAGTTAATGCCTAACGAATATGACATATGTATGATTTATTGGTTAATCTTATGATGAGCCATTAATTATGCTATAATTGGGATATTGAGTGGGCAACCGATTATACTATTGAATGAGCCCTTGACTAAGATATAGCCTACTCCATAAATTATGTTATTCATCATGCTATGAATAAGCTATAGATTATACGATCGATTAGCTATCGCTCAAGCTATTGATAAACTATCTTTTATGTTATTGATAGGCCATGAATAAGCTGTTAATAAGTCATTAGTCATGATATTGCTTATGATTTTAACCAAGCTAGAAATCATACTAGAAAACATTCCTAATGATGATATTAGTAATTATGCCATAAATTATGTTAAAAGTCATGCTTATTTATTGTATTGGGAAGTTATGCCTTTAATTATGTTTGAAATCATTATACTTGATATATGATTGCAAAAGTTATTTATTTTACCACCGATTATGATTATATATGTTCATGATTCCTGAAAAAGATAGAGGATATTACTATGATATGATGGTACACGACAAGGACGGAGGATATCACGATTATCTTATGATACCCGGCAAAGCCAAAGGATATTGTGATGATATTAATACCTAACAAGGCCGAAGGATGATTAAGATGATATCTACCCAGCAAGACCGAATAATGATTATGATGATATATACAAGGCAAGGAAAAAGGATATTGTAATGATATTGATACCCAAAAATATTGGAAGATTATTATGATGATGTATTGATACCATGCAAGGCCGAAGGATGATTATATTGATTTGTGCTTATGTGTACATTTACCAATTTGAGTTTACTAGCCCTATGTAGGGGAATTATATTATTATGTATATTTATGTGTAATTTTGGGTGATGTTGATATTAGGGATGTGTTTGTATCTTGGAAGGGATAAATAGTTATAAAGTGGTATAGCGACTGATTAGGGATAAATAAGGATTAGTGGTGGATATTTTCTTAAGTGGCTAGTAATGACTAGTTAATAAACAAGGTTTATATGGTAATGATGATTAGTAATAAGTGATGATTGGTAATAAATTATGCTATGGATAATTGAAGGTTATCTAATAAACGATAATTAATGGCTATGTGATAAATCGTTATTAAATGATGATTAGAGGTTATATGATGACTAGTAATTAATGGGCTAGTCAGAAAAGATGGTTAGCCGAAAAATGGTGTCTAGTGTATATAATGATATGGTCGTTAAATAAAGATAATATTATGAAATTTGAGTACATTGTCTAATGTTGGGGAATTATGAAATAGTGGTAAATGACTGATTAAAGATAGTTATGGAATGGTAAATGATGACGAATGTTATCTATAATGTAGGTTGCTTACCTCATTCTTCTCTTGGGTGTACTCTTCAATCGTATGGAAGGATAAGATGAGTTCTTTAGTTATCTGCACCAATTGGCGTATGTGAGCCAATTTTGTTATTGCCAATTTTGTTATTCTGTTTGCTTGTGTTTATGCTTTACTAAACTTTAATATTCCAAATTATTTACTTATCTTGCACAGAGATATTGGCATGCATTGATACCTTATGCTATATTGTTATTCCATTTTACTTAATTATCTTATGTAGTGGTATTGGAGGTGATTCAGATTCATTTTTGTACCTTGACATAGTTATATTATCTTGTGTATCATACTTATATCATGAGTTACCTCAGTCGGCTAATGATGCCTACTGAGTACCCATTATTTTGGTACTCTTACTACACTTCTGTACATTTTTAGTATAGATTTTACTACTTGTTGTCTCTAATCATTGTTTGTGCGATGATGATTTATAGAGATTAGGGTGAGCTCTTAGAGTTTGAGTCACCCATTTCCCTCTATCTTTATTTTCAGTCTTCAATTTCGAGATATATGTATTCATTATTTTAGACTTTTGAGTTGTATTGATATTATTAGATGCTCCTATACTGGCTCTACTAGATTGTGGGGTTGGTATCTTGTATTGACTGTCTTAATCTGTCTAGAACCCTTGCCTACTTATATATTGTGTTCTTGAATCTTTTCCATATTGGGCATTTCCAACCGAACTAACCCATCGCATTAGCTCTAGAATATTATTTTCGCTCACCTAGTAGCAAGATTTAATAGGTGCCATTATGATTAGTAAATCATGTGTGACACAAAGCATGACCTTAACTGCAGGGTGGGATATTTTTTTATGTTTATTAAGGGTGAAGTATGATAGAATAGTTTACTTTCTTTTAGTTGTTTGCGCTAATTGAAAAGATTTTTAAAAAAAAAACGTAAAAGTCTAAAACACAAGAAAAAGAATTCGCTTAGTTTTGTTAGTTTTTACAGTTTAGTTCATTAATGGAGCTTAATTTGTCTACCCATTGGATTTTATCTTTTGTTTTTTTCTAGGTCAAATCTTACTACATTTACTTGTAATGTCTTTGGATGACATCCTCTTTTAATTTGGGAGAGCCCTTTAAACCAACTATTCTTTTTAATTGTGTAGAACTTTTTGTTTTAGTTCTACGTAGAATAATTTTTTTGATAGTAGAACATTGACAATTGTATCAAGGGAAGAGTTAGTTACTATAAGTTAAAGAATTTTCTCATCCAATTGAATGTGGGGTTCTATAGTTAGGTGATGAACTTACTGAATTCAAGTTGATTTTAAACTTTAAATCATATTTTGAAAAGTGAATGACCTATTTTGTGATAGCTAGGATCTTTTCTCAACTCTTATCTGGTTTTAGCTTAAATTTTGACTGTTGTTGTTTTTTGGTGTTTGTTGATATGCCATGCTTGCATATTTATGTCTAGAACTTAACTGGTATTCTTACAAAGCCAAACGAATGATAGTGAGTGTAGGAGATGATATAGGAATTTCTTTTATTAGCCTTATTATTATCCTTTTCCTTGCCTACCTATAATTGATTATCCTAGTTATCTCCTTTGAATCTGTAGTCTATTCTTTCATGTCCATATATGAATATTATTCCGTTTGTTTCAACTGATTATTAATTTGATACAAAACTCTTAGGAATTTTATTTGAAAGATTAGAGTTAAAGAAGTGAGAATGAAAAAAGTAATGTGTGAAGTATATCCTACGGAAAGACTAAAGGTGCACGTAATGAAAATTCATATGCTATTGGTAGGGAGTGAAACTATAAGACAAGAATAAAAAACATTTGATTTCTCCTTACTAATGGTGTGTGAATTTTCCTAAAGATAATGGAAAACAAAAAAAAAGTCTATGGGAGAGGAGTAGAGGTAAAAGTTATCTATATGAGGAAGGTTCTAAATGAACAATTGTGATGTATTAAAGTTCTTATGGAAGATAGTTACTAACTTGAAAGAATAATTTCCACCAGTCCTTTTGACGATTTTACAACTATGAAAGTCCTATTTGATGTTAAATTTGATTCTCTTATATTAGTAGAGTAGGACACAAAGGGCAAGTTTATGGTTTATGTTATATTGTAAGTGAATTCCTTGTGAGAGTGAGTGTACTTGTATTCCTACATATATTTGTGTGATGTTGTTTATACTTATTAGACAATATATATTACTCTCTTGTTATGAGATAACATTGTTGATGAAAGATAGGCAAAGTGACTTATCTCTTGAATTACGCGACTTACAGGTGTTTACTAATATCTTAGAGTCAGTTCTTGAGGATAAGTGGACTTGATGTACTTGTTTATACATTTTTTGGGTTTAATTTATGATTTTATTTATATATCATGATTCTAATACATGATAGGTTAATCCATCTTACAAATCAAACAGAACAATTGACCCAAATAAAATTTAACACAAATACATTACAAGTGGACCGACCCAATTAATTTACCCGACCTAAAAACCTCATATAAAATGAGTAGGGTTTCCAAATTTAGCAGCAGAGCTGAGCTCCCCTTTTCTCTACCTCCTTTGTGTTCAGCTTCACCAACCTTCAATTTCTTTTCTTCAGCTTTGGATGATAAAACCATGGCATTATTTCTCCAAGATACGAATTCTAGTTTTCATGGCTGATTTTCTTCCCTTCATTGTTGTTTGGTGCTCATACTTTCACTGAGTTCCTGATTGGAATCCATCTTCATCACTATTCCAGGTGAAATTTTCAGGTATGTTTCCAGTTCTTGCTGGTACTAACACGATAGGTCTCATCATCTAACCCTTGCTTCCTTCTTCAAGTATGTCCTTTGCATTTATGAGCTTAATTATTGACTTCTGTTATACTTTTGACCATCTGCTTCTTCTTTATATGTATCTTTAGCTGGGATGTAGGTGATGTGATGCTCGGACCAGCTGATAGTTGAAAAGGAACAAATATCTTAGTCGCTTGAATCTTATCTGACTTGTAGACCCCCAATCTACTAACTTTCCTTTTTTGATGGCTGGTGTAGATAGGTAATCTAGCATTTTAACTTTTTTGTCCTGTCTGCTTGGTTGTAAATATGTTATATATGAAAGAACTTGTTGTATCCTTCCCAGTCCCCTTATCCTTTTGTTAATGTTAGCTTCAGATATGGGCATTATTTGTCGTCATTGTTAAGAATCTTTCTACCTGAACTTTGTTACTGGTTGAATGTTGTAAATATGAACCTCTCCTGCTAAATTCTAGATTAACTAAGTAATCTGCCAGTTGGTTACCTTCCCTGAGTCTGTCTTTTTGTACTTTCTTGTTTTGCAAAAACTTATTATTCTGTTTACAATATCGGCTATCTTCCATGATGTTTCCCATTCCTGGCTTAAGAATTTTTGCATTGCCAGTGGGTCTGTCTAAATGATAACATTATCTTGTCCTAAGTAACTACAAAGAATGACTGCTTGCATTTGGGTTCAACTTCTGTTACCATGTTCTGTGTGTCTTCCATAATTTCTCCTTCTACATGCATTAAATCTCCTTTCACATCCCTTAAACAAAATGCCCAATCCCTTTTAATGTTACATCCATATTATATTTACACCAACCCTGCTCTGGCAATTCCCTTAATACAACCTTAGATCTGACTCTAGGTTTTAGTTGACTAAACTGATTTAATATTGTTGGGAATTCCATTTCAAACTCTAGTGATGGTTTTCTCACCATTAGAAGCATCCTTAGGTGTCTTGTAAAATTTAATATCAATTGATGCACACTAATCTCTTTACCTTCTTGTTTCTTAGCCTTCCTTTATTTTCGTACTTCCAACATTATGATTGTCGATATTGCTCTGCAGTAGGTTTTCTCCCTTTGTTTTACTTGAGCATTCCACCAAGAATAAATTGTCTCTCTTATACTCCTTCCTTGTATGCTTATTCCTACAAATGAAGAGAAATAGGACCAGGTCCTGTTAGCTAAAAGTGATCTTTGTAGCACATGTGTTATGGTCTCTTGTGCTGGATTTTGACAACACCACCAGTTTGAAGGACCATGTATACCCCATCTTCTAATTGTATCATCGAATGAAATCCTTCACCTCGACATTCTCAAAATAAAAAATTCAATCTTGAAAAGTAACCCTATTATCCATAGTTGCTTATAAAAGTCATTAGGTTCCCCCCTCTGTCGAATCTACTACCATGCAGACCTTTCTGTGAAGTTTCCTTTTGCTTCCCAGCTCCAAATTGGCTTTTACTTTTTATTTGTTAGCTCCACTTCTCTTAATTTGAGATTTAGTAGATCAACTATATCATTTGTAAACATACTCTTCAAAACCTCCTCATTCCAGCTCCCATTAGTCATTAGGTCACTAACATATTGATAATTTTCATCCTATTCCTTACATTTCTCTATAAGAGAGTACATATATCCCAATATACTCCAGTTATTAAACTATATATGAGCATATCCTCTCCTAATTTTCCATAAAATGAGATGGTCTATCAAATCCCTGACTTGCAGCATCTTATTCCTCACTTGAGAACCATTGCCTACTTTACACATAACTTCTTAAGGATACAACTTTTTGCAATACATGTTAAACATATATTCTCTCCGAATTGTCTTCTTGGTACTGAAATTCTACCACAATTTACAAAAGAGAGTTGTTGAAACATCCTGTAACCTTCTAAATGCCAGTCCCCTTCTACTTCAGGTAAACACATAGTCGACAAAGAAACCCAATGTCTTCCTCTACCCCAATAGTACTACTCCAAAAGAATTTTGCAATTGTCTTCTAGATAGTATTTAAAACGTTCTTAGGGGGATTCATCACTGATAGACAATGTATTGTTATGCTTTATAGGACATGATTAATAAGGACTGCTCTACCACCATAGGACAACTTCCCTTTCCAAGCTTGAAACTTGGAACTGATTCTATTTATGATATGCTGGTAATACACTTTCTTCTTTCTCGTGAATAAAATAGGACACCCCAAGCAGTTAAAAAGGAATTGTGTCTTCAAAATCCCTATTGAAACTTCTTCCATCACTACTACACCATTAGACACGTTGTCATGTAGATAAATGGCACTTTTTTCTCTGTTGATTTTCTATCCTGACACGCATTCATATCTCTTCAAAGTATCTATCACCAACTGTAAATTACCTAGTACTATCTTACATAAAATGATCATGTCATCTGCAAATGCCTGGTGGTTGATTTTAGGACTTCCTCTAGGCATCCGAATCATGTATTTTAGCCCACATACGTATCATGAAACCACATCAATAATCATATTAATACATTATCTCATATTTATAACCCATAGCATATCTGTAATCATCTCACATCTAGGAGGCATA
Source organism: Capsicum annuum (assembly GCF_002878395.1). Lineage (NCBI taxonomy): Eukaryota > Viridiplantae > Streptophyta > Magnoliopsida > Solanales > Solanaceae > Capsicum > Capsicum annuum. The sequence goes on along the minus strand of NC_061114.1, from coordinate 137,682,259 downwards.
ATATATCAATAAGCATCTCACCTCTAGGGGCATCTTATATCTAGGAGGCATCTCACATGTATGAGGTATATACCATATCTATAAGGCATTTGACATATATATGTCATATATCATGACTATGAGGAATGTTATCTCTATAGATCAATTATCATATCTATAAAGAATAGCATCTCTAGTGTCCCAATATCATGGCCATAAGATATTAATCATAATTTGGGAAATATCATCATTATTTACCAAGCCATGAGGTAAACTTTTTCAAAAGGCTCAATTTTCTCAACTATGCCTAACATTCGCAAATAAGTCCTCAAGGGATAACACAATTCTTAGCCTAAGGTAAGCCAGACGAACCCACTTCTATTACTCAATTTCCATGTTTAAGCAATTTATACCCCCAAACTAGGCTATGTAATCTAGTTTAACTTCTCAAGTAAGACATAACCAATCCTAAGATAGGAATTTCGTTTAGAAATTATGGAAAATTAAGTCAACTATACCTAAATTAATGTTTCACGATCACCATAATAGCCCAATAAGGGTATATATACAAACTATACTTCCCATGCTAAAATGACATCCTAAACCTAGCATTATATCATATCCATTCTACAAATTATTTAAATCTTGGTATAAGGAAATAGGACTCAATAAAGTATTAAGCATTTCAATATATGGGTCAAACCTGTAATGCCCCGCACTTTCCTAAGCTAGAAAATGAACCGTTGTTCGTATATGTGAAAAACCTAATTTTCGTAAACCATATTTGGGAACCTAAATCACCAAGAGTTACCTAGTTATAATAGAGCTTATGATGTGATAAGTGTGGTTATATGAGTCACTTAAGGTAGTACAAGCTAAGAGTTTTGAAATCCATCAAGTTTTAGTGTTTGAATTAGCAAAGGTCATCTTTTAATGAGCATAAATTTATATATGTGTGGTATTTTTGCATATTTATACCCACAAAATTATAGATAATTGAATTATCTTTCCAATGATACCAATTTCATCAAAATCCGACACCTGAGCTAGGAGTTATGGCTTTGTGTAGTAGAGTGCATCGCCTAACCAATCACATATGGCCACTTGAAAGCTTATGCGATAGCATATGCAGCGCCTATGTAAACATAGGAGATAGCATATGCGGCACCTATGTAAACATAGGTGATAGCATATGCGGAGCCTATGTATTGGTTTCAAGTGACTTAAACACTCTGTTTTGCATTATTTCAAGGATAAATAAACCTTTTAACATTCCTTACATGTCCCTAAACATAACCCTGTAAATTTAATTGCTCCTAAACACATCATAACCCTATTATCAGTCTAAGTTCATCATCCAAGAGCACTAAAGGAGAAAAATAACTAGGGTTGCACAATCAATGTTGAGGGTCCAATCTTTTAACGAATCCATTACCATAAATGTATGTGGGGTTTTCAACAAGAGCCTTCTTTCGTTCTTGTGCCCAAATTGATTTTTAAATTTACAAATATATATGAATTTATATGCTTTACTATGAATTTGAGATGGAAACTTATATATTATATTTTGTTCAAGAAACTTTGATATTTTGATGCCTTGAAGTTGAATTCCATAAATTTTGATGATAATAGCATGTTTAAAGTTAAAATTTCATATTTTGTATGAATTATAAATGGTTGATACATAAAGTATGAATCTTGAAGTATTTTGCTCAAGTGTTGATATATGGGATTTAAGCCCTCTTTGCGATTATGATCATTGGTGAAGTAATATGTTATACACACCTTGATATTTGAATGATTTGACCTTTTGGTCTTGAAAGAGTTATTTTGAACTCGAATGAGAAAAGAGATCCACATGTTGATTTTATTATGAAAAAGGGGTAGCATGATGGCTCCCGATATGAATTGTTGAATTATGTTGTTGTGGGTTTTCTTTTGATATGATCTGAGCTAAGTACGGGAGTAGTCTTTAGCACCGAGTGGGAGGTATATCTATGATTAGTACTTCCCTAGAACTACGTACCCCCATAGGATGTGAGCCTAAGGCTGCTTGCTATAGTGATCACTAGTGAACCAAAGGTTAAGGTCCTACTCTGATGGTAAGGAAAGGATAGCTCTCCCCAATATGGGTTGGACATTGGACTCCATGTAGCTCACATAGTTTATGTCGGTTGTAAGAGGCTTCCAGTGTGTGCGTATTCTTATGTCTGAGATGAAAAGGGAAATAATTTGAAAGTTGAGTTGTGAAAGTTATCATTTTTGAAAATTTTTAATGATTTTATATTATCCAAGAGGGATTTCATTACAAAGTTTGATCATCAAATGAATTGGAAAGTGATTGAGAAATTATATGATGACTCACATGTTTTATTACACTCTTTGATGATTACAGTGATCTTATTCGAGCGATGTGAGTCTTTTATTATATCATGCATGGCTTCTATAAATGCTTATGATATTGAATTTTAGATTTTCATGCACCCCTATAAGCTCGGTCCATTTCTATGGTACTGACCCACATCTCCGGATGTGGGCTACATTTTCTCGAAATGTAGGTTCAGGTGCTTAGTCCCAGGCTCGACAGTGATTTTTTAGGCATGCTGTTCAATATTCTCTGCTATGGTGAGTCCTCATGATCCGAGGACGTGACATCCAAATTTCTATTTCGTTAAACAAAGTACTTTTGATACTGAGTATAAGTTAGTTGGGCTATGTCCCAATGGCTCTATGATGTTTTTGACTTTTAGAGGCTTGTTAGACTAGACTAGATGTTTGGAGTTGTCATGAGACATAGTATTTTCTTACTTTCTGCACTATTTTCATCTTGATTTATGATATCATGGAGAATATTTTGGGGTTTATTTGTTGTAATCTGGTTGATAAGTGATGAATGATGTGAATACGGCTCAAAGGGTTAGCTTGAGTTTACTTGTAGCCTTAAGCACTGTGTAACGCCTCAGGACCCATTTCCAGGGTGTTAAAAACTTGGTATCAGAGCCTAAGGTTATATGAGTCCAAGGAAGTCTTACAAGCCATGTTAAGTAGATTTTTTATCATCGGTGTGTAGCATGCCACATCTATGAGAAAGAGGCCATGAGATATTTTAAGAAAAAAAATATGATTGTTTCTTTTAGAAGTCTATCGTGCTTAATGTTTCTCTCTCTCTGCTATTAGTTCGTTCTCTTCTCTTTTAGAAATATGCCTCCATGTCGAGCTAGAAGAAATAATGATGGTCAGCAACCCCAACCTATTGACCCATTGAATGAGAACGTGTCCCATGCTAAATTTTTTGTAGTCTTTCAGGCGCTGGCCCAAGCTATTGCCATGAATAATCAAGCCAATCTGTCCTTGGCTCCACAACAGCAGGGAGACGATTCAGCTGGTGCAAGGATTCGTGACTTTATGCGGATGAGTCCACCAGAATTTTATGGGTATAAGTCAAATGAGGATCCACAATTGTTTTTAGAGGAGGTGCGAAAGATTACTCAGGTGATGCATGTATCCGAGGAGCACAGTATGGAGTTGGCTGTGCATCGGTTGAAAGACCTTGATTATGATTGGGTGGTTTCTTAGAAGAAAGGAAGAGGTTAGGGTGTTGCCCCTACGACTTGGCGAGAATTCAAGGATGCATTCCTGGATAAGTTTTTCCCTTTAGAGATGAGAGAGGCAAAGGTAGAAGAGTTTATGAACTTGCGACAGGGCGCTATGAATGTTAGAGAGCACTGACTGAAGTTCAATCAGTTGGCCAAATATGCCCCTGACTTAGTATCTGATAATCGAGCCAATATGAGTAAGTTTTTGATAGGAGTGTCTAGTTTTGTAGTGAAGGAGTACAGGTCTACAATGCTAAATAGTGATATAAATCTTTCCAAGCTGATGAATCATGCCCAATAGATTGAAGCAGATAAGATCATTGAGAGAGATGGAATGAGAGAGAATAAGAGAGCTAGGTTCGAGTAGCATGGACAGGGTCAGACTAGGTCACAGGGAGGGAGTCGCCCTCAGTTTTAGGACCATCAATCTGCGCCAGCACCATCGTCAATTAGTACTCTCATACCTAGGGGTAGGCAGGAGCAAGGTAATCGTTCATATGTATCCAGGTGTTAGTACAGTGTAGGCAGTAAGCCAAATTATCCTTTGTATCCTAAGTGTGGTAGGACCCACTCGAGTGAGTGTTGGGGTGAGAACAAAGGTCGTTTTGGGTGTGGTGACTTGGGTCACAAACTTAGGGAGTGCCCACATGCCAGACAAGGGCGTTGTGATAATCGCCCTCAGACTCAGACTCGGACTCAGACTGCTAGTGCTCCAGTTCAGGTGACTCACCCTGCCACAGCTTAGGGCTCCTTTTCTAGCACTGCTGGCGGTCAGCGCTAGAATAGGTTCTATGCTTTGTCATCTCGCCAGGAGCAGAAGGACTCTCCCAATGTTGTTACTGGTATGCTCTATATACTTCAGTTAGATGTCTATGCTTTGTTGGACCCTGGCTCCAGTTTTTCATATGTTACACCTCTGATTGCTGTGAATTTTGAAATGAGTCCTGAAAATATTCCTGAGCCTATCTTAGTTTCTACCCCAGTGGGTGACTCGATTGTTGCCCATAAAGTGTATAGAAAGTGTCCTATTATAGTCCTTCATAGATCCATGTTGGCTGATCTGATTGAGTTAGACATGGTGGATTTTGATGTTATTTTGGGTATAGACTGGCTTCATTCTTGTTATGCCTCTATAGATTGTCGTACCCGAGTCGTCAAGTTTTAATTTCCTGATGAACCTGTGTTTTAGTGGTCTGGGAGTTCTGTATCTCCCAAGAGTCATTTTATCTCATATATTAAAGCTAGAAAACTTATTTCCAAGGGGTGTATCTATCATTTGGATAGAGACAAGGACACTAAGTCTAAGACTCTAACTCTTCAGTCAGTTAGCATTGTCAATGAGTTTTCTGATGTCTTTCTGGAAGATCTCCCAGGGATACCTTCTGATTGAGAGATAGAGTTTGGGATCGATCTTATTCTCGATACTCAGCCCATTTCTATTCCTCCTTACCATATGGCACCTGCAGAACTTAAAGAGTTGAAAGAGGAACTCAAAGATCTGTTAGATAAGGGTTTCATAAGGCCCAGTGTTTCTCCTTGGGGTGCTCCTGTGTTATTTATGAGGAAGAAAGATGGTTCTTTGCTTATGTGCATTGACTATTGCCAGTTGAATAAAGTCACTATCAAAAATAAGTATCCCCTTCTGAGAATAAATGATTTGTTTGACCAGTTGCAAGGTGCAAGTTACTTCTCAAAGATAGACCTTTTTTCTGGCTATCATCAGCTCAAAGTTAGAGAGTGTGACATCCCGAAAACAGCCTTCCAAACATGCTATGGTCATTTTGAGTATTTTGTTATCTCCTTCGAGTTAACTAATGCCCTAGAAGCTTTCATGGACCTCATAAATCGAGTGTTCAGAGCATACCTTGATATGTTTGTTATCGTATTAATAGATGATATTCTGGTGTACTCTCGTAGTAAGAATGAGCATGCGGATCACCTCCAGATTGTCTTGAAAATCCTTAGAAATCATCAATTATTTGTCAAATTCAGCAAGTGTGAGTTTTGGTTAAGATCAGTTGCTTTCCTGGGTCATATTATTTCTTCTGAGGGTATTAGAGTGGATCCCCAAAAGATCGAAGCTATTAGAAACTGGCCTAGACCTATTTCTCTGACTGACATTCAAAGTTTCTTAGGTCTAGCTGGCTATTACCGCCATTTTGTTGAAGGTTTCTCCTCTATAGCATCCCCTATGATATGGTTGACCCAAAATAAAGTGAAATTCTTGTGGTCCGATTCTTGTGAGAAGAGTTTTTAGGAGTTGAAGACTCGACTCACTACAGCCCCTGTTTTGACTCTGTCTGATGGTGTTGATGCTTTTGTGGTATATTGTGATGCTTCTGGAGTTGGTTTGGGTTATGTATTGATGCAAACGGGTAAGGTGATAGATTATGATTCTAGACAGTTGAAACCCCATGAGAAAAATTACCCCACCCATGATCTTGAGTTAGCTGTCGTTGTGTTTTCTCCAAAGATATAGAGACACTACTTGATGGTGTTCACATTGATGTTGTCACTGATCATAAGAGTTTTTAATATGTATTTACCCATAGAGAGTTGAACCTTACACAGAGAAGATGGTTAGAGTTGTTAAAAGACTATGATATAAGCGTATTGTATCATCCGGGCAAGGCCAATGTGGTGGAAGATGCCCTTAGCAGGGTGTCTATGGGTAGTGTTTCACATGTTGGAGAAGGTAAGAAAGAGTTGGATCGTGACTTGCATCATCTGGCTAGATTGGGAGTTAGGTTGTTTGACTCTGCTGAAGGTAGTATAGGGGTTCAGCATAGTTCTAAATCCTCCTTGGTTTCGGAAGTGAAGGAGAAGCAAGACTTTGATGCTAGCTTGGTCAGACTGAAGGAATCAGTCAAGGACAAAAAGGTGGAGATTTTCTTCCAAGGGAGAGATGGTGTGTTGAGATTACAAGATAGATTTTATGTTTTGAATGTCGAGGATCTGAGACAGAGAATTATGACTGAAGCACATGGTGCGCGATATTCTATTCATCCTGGTGCCACCAAGATGTACCGCGACTTGTGAAAAATCTATTGGTTTAGTGGCATGAAGAAGGATATAGCAGCATTTGAGGCTAAGTATGCGATGTCCCAACAGGTTAAGGTAGAACACTAAAGACCTTATGGTAGGATGCAGGAGTTCGGCATTCCCACTTGGAAGTGAAAAGATATAAACATGAATTTTGTGACTAGTTTACCTCCTTCCCGATACCATCATGATTCTATTTGGGTTGTTATGGATAGATTGACTAAGTCTGCTCACTTCTTGCCTGTGTATACTTCTTATACTGCTGAGGATTACGCTAGATTGCACAACCAGGAATTAGTCAGATTGCATGGAGTTCCCTTGTCCATTATTTCAGATAGGGGCACTCAGTTCACTTCGCAGTTTTGGAGAGCTTTTCAGAAGGGTCTTGGTACCCAAGTGCATTTGAGTTCTGCTTTCCATCCGCAAACAGACAGTTAGGCTGAGAGGAACATCCAGACCTTAGAGGATATGTTTAGAGCGTGTGCTCTTGACTTTAAAGGGAGTTGGGATGAGCACTTACCATTGATAGAGTTTGCTTACAATAACAGTTTTCACTCTAGCATTGGCATGGCTCTATTTGAGGCTTTGTATGGGATGAAATGTAGGTCACCCATAGGTTGGTTTGAAGTGGGTGAAGCGGTCGTGAGTGGTCCTAATTTCGTCTTTGAAGCTATGGAAAAAGTAAAAGTAATTAGAGAAAGATTGAAAACCCCAAAAAGTCATCAAAAGTCGTATGGTGATGTGAGGAGAAGAGACCACGAATTTGAAGTTGGTGACTTGGTGTATTTGAAGATTTCACCCATGAAGGGAGTGAAGAGATTCAGGAAGAAGGGGAAACTTAGTCCCCATTATGTTGGCCCCTATAGAGTTCTTAGCAGTGTTGGTAAGGTAGCGTATGAGGTTGAGTAGCCTTCAGAGTTATCTTCCATTCACTCCTTCTTCTATGTCTCCATGCTTAGGAAGCACATTGGTGATTGTGTTGGTGTAGATCCTTCAGAAAAACCTGATGTACAAGATAGTCTTTCTTATGAGGAAGTTCCTATTGAGATTTTAGATCACCAAGTCCGAAGACTAAGGAACAAAGAAGTCTCATTAGTCAAGGTGTTGTGGCAAAACCAATCCGTTGAGGGTGCAACTTGGGAAGCTGAGGCGGATATGCGATCCAAGTACCTGCACCTATTTTCCATAAGCTCCGATCAAGCCGAAGGTACCATTCTGCTCTAAGTCATTCCTTTTCTATGCCAAATTGCAGTAGTTCAGCAGTTATTGTATACTATTCAGTTGTGATTTCATGAGTCATGCACTTTTTGTTGTGTCCAAAATGCAGAATGAAGCAGAGGCTAGATTAGAAAGTTGCGTCAGCTGTGTACCCTTCATTTTCTCTTTACTCTTAATATACCCAGCGTCATTCGAGGACGAATGTCCCCAAAGGGGAGATATTGTAATGCACCATACTTTCCTTAGCTGGAAAATGAACTATTGTTCATATATGTGAAAAACCCAATTTTTGTAAACCATATTTGGGCACCTAAATCTCCAAGAGTATCCTAGTTATAAGAGAGCTAATGATGTGTTAAGGGTGGTTATATGAGTCACTTAAGGTAGTACAAGCTAAGTGTTTTGAAATCCATCAAGTTTTAGTGTTTGAATTCGCAAGGGTCATCTTTTGTAACACCCCATATACAAGTACGTGTATTGGCGTATTCAAGTACATGTATTGGTCTTATTTATATGGAATTAATTTTTTTTATTTTATTTATACCGAAATTTGCCCATCGATGGTTCAATGCAAAGGTTATTGAATACTCTTTCCAATGATATAAAGATATCCAAAAATAGATAGATTTTGGATAAAATCGAGCACATTTGAAACTATAAAACGGTGGCCGGGATATTTGGCAATAGTAAATGTGCAGGAAAATTTCCTGCACAAACTACTGAGGCCAGCCAAATTTTTGAGTCAACTTCGAACAATCATAACTCCCTTAATATAATGAACTGGGAGATCTGCGTCCTATGAAAAGAAAGATATTTGAGTCTTCTTTCCAATGCAATTGGTTTGAGTCAAATCCAATGTCTGAGTAAGGAGTTATGCTCATTTTACTTCAGCCTATCAAAATAGATTTCTAGGTTCAAATTCAAACGACCATAACTCCTTGTACACGACGAACTAGGTGGCCTACATTATATGAAATGAAAGCCTTTTGAATTATTCTTCCAAGGATACAAATTTCACCCAAATCCGATATTGGAGCAAAGAGTTATGGTCGATCTACTTTAGCTTATCAAAACAGTCCACCAAAGGACAGATTTGACATTATTTAAATTTTAAAGGCATTTTGTCATTTCCTATTATATTATGGACAGGAATATTTGTATATATACATGTATATGAGTTTAAAAACTCATTTTCATCATCAATCATTGAGGAAGAACAAACCCTAGCCAAATTTGACCTTTAAATTACTTTTGATTCAACCGTAGAAATTCCAAAGTAATCTGATAACTGTGTTTGTCATCTCGAGAGCTTCGAACAGCACCTATTATTTGTGCAAACAGGATTGCATAATCAAGAGGTGAATTCTAAGGTATGAATATTGTTTTCCTTTGTTCTTTTTCATATGTATATGTGTGATAGAGGATTATATGTATTGGTTGTTATTGAAAGGTGATGGAAATAGGGTTATGGACTATTTTGTATGGTTTGGTTTTATTGAATTATGGAAAGTGGATATGGTAATTGAGTTATGGAAGGTGGATATGGTATTTGAGTTATCGAAGGTGGATATGGTGATATACTATTGAATTGATGATTATTTATGTCTATGGCTCAATTTGGTTTAATGGATTGGTTGGAAGGATAAATGAATCCAAACTTGATATTGGAGGATGTTGTATGAATATGCATGGCATGTGAATGTAATTGGAGTATAAGAGGGTTAAAGTGACACCCTTTATGGTGTAATTAAGGCTTACTACTTAACCACTAGTTTGGTGAATTCAAATAATTAAATTGTGACGTTTGGTTGCTAATACTAGATTGCTATATATGTTCATTGTAGATAAGTAATCCAAAAAGACGGGAAGTCCATCTGGGACTAGTATTGAAGGTTGACAGTCAGGTATGTAAAGTATACTCTATACCATATCTTTGGCATGAAAGTGAACAATTGTTCTATTAAGAAAGTTTCTAAAGTTATTCAGTAACATGTGATCCATAATGGTTTTGTATGATGTCCTACTTTACCTATGAACTTGTTTCCACCCTATAAGATGTCAAGACATTCCAATACCTACTTGTTTTCCAAATCTTACATATTTATTGCACTAATGAATGTCACAAGGTATCCGGTTACTCAAAAAAGATCCATGTGCTATTAATGACTCCAAAACATTTCATTGATATACCAATAAGTTCCTACTTCATTGTTATGGCATTGATGACTCCAAAATACTTCATTGATGTGACAATGAGTTCTTACTTCATTTTTATTGCGTTGATGGTATATTTATATGTCTCTTATTGATGTATCATTGTTTCAAAGTATCAAAAATGCGGTGGCGACCGAAATAACAATCTCAAAGATTAATTAAACTAAGTGATGGAAGTTCTCTCTTATTGGGTGGTATCCCAGGGGTATAAGCCTATCATGGGTCGATCCCTATTTATGTGTTTGTGGGTGGTATCCCAGGGTCATAAGCCTGTCATGGGTCGATCCCAGTTGATATGTACTGGAGGCAGCCTAATGGTCATAGTACAGTACAACAATGATTACAAAGATGATAAGAATGAAGGTAAGTGATTGAATAAATGCAATGTACAAATTGTCACAAGTTCTAGTAAGTGTGGTCCACTCCTATTATGATTTATTCACTTGTTTCTGATTTCTATTGAGGTCCTATATCATATGTGATTATCTACAGCTTTACATACTCAGTACATATTTCGTACTAATGAGCCCCACGGGGGACCTGCATTTCATGCTGCAGGCACAGGTACCTCAGCTCATACACCGCACAAGTATGAGCCAGGATATCCAGCTACTTTTGGTGAGATCCAGTTTACTTTGGGGTTTTCCATGTCATATCCAATCACTTTTGGTATTGTATAGAAGTTAGTTATATGGCGGGGTGTGTCCCGACCTTAGTTAAACTCTGTGTATTGTCTAGAGGCTTTGTCGACCTAATGTACAATCAAGGTGATGCTTTGTTAATAGACGTGATGGCTCTAACGGCCAAGTATTGTATATACATATATATGTGTGCTCGAGCTTATACAAGTGATTATTTCCTTTTATATGCGACATGATGTTGTCTGAATTTCGGGTTGTCATAGAGGTATGCATACGATTATGAGTTGGTTCTCCCGGGCCTCCTCGATTACGAGTGCCAGTCCGCCCCAATAGGATTTGAGGCGTGACAATAGTGGTATCAGAGAAGTTCGTCCTAGTGATTCTACAAAGCCGTGTCTACGTAGAGTCTTGTTTATCGGTGTGTCGTGCACCGCATCTATAAACAGGAGGCTATGGACATTTAGGAATTGTTTATTTTTCTTCATGTCTTAGATCGTGCGATAGGGCCTATATTGTATATGAAGTCATAGTTGACCACTGAATCCGTTTGTTCTGTTATTATAGTAATGATGCCAGTTACCAGAAGCAAGAATACCAGTAAACAAGTAGATGTGGCTGCCGGATAGGGGACTAGTAAGTCACCCGCTATACCAGCTAATCAAAGTGAGGCTCCAGATAAGCATGCATCAAAAACTTCTTTCACTCTGAAAGAAATAAGAGGGAGGAGAACTATATCCCCAAAGCCACCAATTAATGCTGCTGATCAAGATCTTAGAAATGCAGTGTAACTTTTGACTTGTATAGTTGCTGGGCAAGCTCAAGGGCAAGCCATTCCTACCATGGGTCTAGTGGTACAGATAGGGAGGCTAGCCTTCGAACACAGGATTTTCTTAAGATGGATCCTCCCACTTTTACTGGATCAGATCTTAACGAGGACCCATAGGACTTTATTGATCAAATTCAAAGGGCCTTAGATGTTATGCATGTAACGGGTAGAGAGACATTGGAGGTAGCGGCGTATAGATTCAAAGGGGAGTCTATTATTGGTACGAGGACTGGAAATGATCTAGGGGTATTGATGCATCCCCAGCTACTTGGAAAGAGTTCAAAGTGGTATTTCTTGATCATTATCTTCCATTCAAGATTCGTCAGGCCCATGCAGATCAGTTTTTAAATCTTCGTCAGGGGAATATGAGCATGAGGAAGTATAGTCTCCAATTTAATTCCTTGTCGAGATATTCTCCTAATATTGTAGCTACTATGGATGACAGAGTTCATCAATATGTGGATAGTCTGGATCCATATCTGGTTTGAGATTGTACTGCTACCACTTTGAACAAAGATATAGACATAGCGAGGATCCAAGCTTTTGCACAGAAAATGGAAGATCAGAGGCATAGGAGAAGAACACAAGAATTATAAAGAGGATATTCCAAGAGGACCAGATCTACAAGACAGTTCATGGTATCCTAAGGAAGCTTCAGACCACAGTTTTATGCTAGACCACCTAGGCCATTATCTTCTTATTCTGCAGCTAGTGCCCCACCATAGTTCCAAGGGTCCATAGGAAATCAATTTGGGCACAGACGTGAGAGTCAGATTTTGCGGACAGTGGAGTACCAAGGGCAAGGGAATATGAGCCAATCGAGACCTCTTCGAGAGCCATCCAATAAATATAGAAGGTATCATTTGGGCGCATGTCGGCTGGGGACCAATGTTTGCTTTTGGTGCTATATATCGGGGCATATAATGAGAGAATACCCACGAAGGGGCATGGGGGTATGGCGCAACCTACGGGGTCATTTGTTGCATGATCATCATTGATGCCTTATTCAGGATGGGGTGCACATCCAATGGGTCGTGTTAGAGGTGATAGAGGAGCCACTAGTTCTAGAGGGGCTCCAAATCGTACGTATGCTCTAGCGGATTGACAGAATTTAGAGGCTTCCCCAGATATGGTTACGGGTATGTTGTCTATCTTTTCATTCGATGTATATTCCTTAATTGATCCCGATTCTACGTTATCTTATATTACTCCATTGGTTGCTAGAAAGTTTGAAAAAATACCCGAACTATTAGTTAAGCCATTTGAAGTGTCCACCCTGGTTGGGAAATCTATTATAGCTAGAAGGGTTTACCAAAACTGCATAGTAATTGTTTGTGGTCGTGATACAATGGCTGATCTCGTGGATTTAGAAATGGTAGATTTTGATGTTATAATGGGTATGGACTGGTTGGTGTCTTATTATGCCACAATTGATTGCTGCACAAAAAAGGTATATTTCCATTTTCCAAATGAATCAGTCCTTGAATGGAAAGGTGAAATTAGCGCACCAAGAGGTAGATTTATTTCTTATTTTAAGGCAAGAAGAATGATTTCCAAGGTATACATATATGATTTAGTTAGAGTAAGGGATACAGAAGCGGAGCCACCAACTCTTGACACTGTTCTATGGTAAATGAATTTTCTGATGTATTTCCTGAAGATCTTCCAAGTTTGCCTCCTGAACGAGAAGTAAAGTTTGGTATTGATGTAATACCAAGCACCCAACCAATCTCCATTCCTCCGTATAGAATGGCCCCAGCAGAATTAAAAGAATTGAAAGAGCAATTGAAAGATTTGCTAGAGAAGGGATTCATAAGGCCTAGTATGTCCCCCTGGGGAGCACCAGTATTATTTGTATGCAAAAAGGATGGATCACTGAGGATGTGTATTGATTATCGGCAATTGAATAAGGTGACTATTAAGAATAAATATCCTCTCCCAAGAATTGATGATTTACTTGATTAGTTATAGGGCGCCAAATGCTTCTCTAAGATTGATTTGAGGTCAGGTTACCACCAAGTGAGGGTCAAATAGAAGCATATACCTAAGACAGCTTTCCGAACAATGGTCATTATGAGTTTCTAGTTATCTCATTTGGGCTAACAAATGCACCCGCAGCTTTTATGGATGTGATGAATAGGGTGTTTAAGCCATTCCTGGATGTATTTGTGATAGTTTTTATAGATGATATTCTAGTTTATTCTAGATCAGAAGAGGACCATGCCAATCACTTACGACAGGCATTGCAGACTCTTATCAGAGATCCATCACATATCACTTCTACTGAGGATGTGCAAGTTGCGCTTACCTATGAGGAAGTACCTATTGCTATCCTAGATCGCCAAGTTAAGAAGATGAGAAATGAAGAGATAGCATCTGTGAAAGTACGTTGGAGAAATCATCAAAGGGAAGAGATTACATGGGAAGCTGATGAAGCAATGAAATCTAAGTACCCTCATTTGTTCAAATATGAAGAGGATGTTCAAGAAACGGAGTTAAAACATTAACAAGTAATTTTTTTTTATATATGCATAGTATTAATGTGATGATGTGAATATTAATGATGGACTTGAACTTGTTTCGATTGAATAACTATGCTAACATTCCAGGACGAATGTCCTAAAGGGGGGAAGAATGTAACACCCCACATTCAAGTACGTGTATTGGCGAATTCAAGTACGTGTATTGGTCTTATTTATATGGAATTAATTTTTTATTTTATTTATACCGGAATTTTCCCGTCGATGGTTTCATGCGAAGGTTATTGAATAAGCTTTCCAATGATATAAAAAGTTTCAACAACGGATAGGTTTCGGATATAATCAAGCACGTTCGAAACTATAAAACAGTGGCCGAGATATTTGGGAATAGTAAATGTGCAGAAAAATTTCCTGCACACAAACTACTGAGGCACATTGAATTTTTGGGTCAACTTTGAACGATCATAATTCCCTTAATATAATAAACTGGGAGAGCTTCGACCTATTAAAAGAAATAACTTTGAGTCTTCTTTCCAATTCAATTGGTTTCATCCAAATCCAACATCTGAATAAGGAGTTATACTCGTTTTACTTCAGCCTATCAAAATAGATTTTTAGGGTCAACTTCAAACAACCATTACTCCTTGTACAGGATGAACTGGGTGGCCTACTTTATATGAAATGAAATCCCTTTGAATTATCCTTCCAACAATACCAATTTCACCCATATCCGATATCGTAGCAAAGATTTATGGTCGATCTACTTTAACTTATCAAAACAGTCCACCAAAGGACAGATTTAACATTATTTAAATTTTAAAGGCATTTTGGTCATTTCCTATTATATTATGGACGGGAATATATGTATATATACATGAATAGGAGTTAAAAAAAACTCATTTTCATCATCAATCATTGAGGAATAAAAAACCCTAGCCAAATTTGACCTTTAAATGACTTTTGAATCAACCGTAGCAATTCCAAAGTAATCCAATAACTGCGTTTGTTATCTCGAGAGCTTCGAACAGCACCTATTATTTGTGCAAACAGGATTGCATAAGCAAGAGGTGAATTCTAAGGTATGAATATTATTTGCCTTTGTTCTTTTCCATATGTATATGTGTGATAGAGGATTATATGTATTGGTTGTTATTGAAAGGTGATGGAAATAGGGTTATGGACTATTTTGCATGGTTTGGTTGTATTGAATTGTGGAAGGTGGATATGGTAATTGAGTTATGGAAGGTGGATATTGTAATTGAGTTATGAAAGGTGGACATGGTGATATACTATTGAATTGATGATTATTTATGTCTATGGCTCAATTTGTTTTAATGGATTGGTTGGAAGGATAAATGAATCCAAATTTGATATTGGAGGATGTTGTATGAATATGCATGGCATGTGAATGTAATTGGAGTATAAGAGGGTTAAAGTGACA